>NW_017672047.1:95585-100509 GCF_001879085.1 Nicotiana attenuata | reverse complement strand
AACAAATCCTAAGGGGAAAGGTCCCCCACACAAGGTTAGACAAGCCACTTACCTCGAACCGGCTCAATATCAATAGAAACCACGCCTTTGCCACGAGTATCCGACTCCAAAATGGCCCAAAATATATTCAATTCAATTACATATCGTAAATAATATTGCAAACAACTGATTCCACTATTAAATTTAGAGCTAGGGCGCGAAAATAGGTAAAATGACCAAAATGCCCCTCCAGCCATCGTCTCGGAATCGAATAATTTTTACGTTTTCAGAACCCTCGTACTCTCACGAGTCTAACCATATAAAAATCTCCCAAATCGGAGGTCAAATGACCCCTCAAAACCCCATAGTTATGTCTAAGAAGTTCACCCACTTCCCATTCAAAAACACGAAATTAAAGGGTGAATTTGCGATTTGATTAATGGGTTTTAGTCATAGGAGAGTAGAGAATCGTCACCCGGTGATTGCCCTTGAAAAACCCTTGAAATTGCTCCCAAATCCGAGCTCCAAACCTTGAGTTTTGATAAAAATGGCAAAACCTCGTTTTTGAAATGTTAAGTTCTGTTCAGGAGTCTAAAGCATCGCGAACGCGATAGGAAGCACGCGTTCGCGAAGAAGGAAAATATCAGGGCCCAAAAATGCCCTTCGCGATCGCGAAGGGAGGAGCGCGAACGCGAAGGCCAGGGGATCAAGAACTACGCGAACGCGACAAGGCTTACGCGAACGCGATGGAGGAAATGGTGAAGCTACACGGACGCGGGTGATCTTATGCGAACGCGAAGAGGAACGGGCCCCCCTCTCCAGGCTTACACTACGCGAACACGGGAGAGTGGCCGCGAATGCGATGAGAGGATAGTCTACTACTACGCGAATGCGGTGCCTTCTTCGCGAACGCGAAGAAGGAATTCAGACCTGCAACTTTCTGCAACATTTCAAACTTCAAATTGCTCGGATGAGCATCCGAAACACACCCGAGGCCCCCGGGACCTCAACCAAACCTACGGACATATCCCATAACATCATTCAAACTTGTACCAATCCTTAAACCACCTAAAACAACGCCGAAAACACGAATTAATCAAAGATTCAAGCCTAAGAACTTCAAATTCCAACGAAACACACTTTCGATCAAAAACCTAACCACACCTCGTCCGATTGACCTGAAATTTTGCACGCACGTCCCAAATGACATGACGGTGCTACAAAAACTTCCGGAATTCCATTCCGACCCTCGGATCAAAAATTCACTATCGGACCGGAAATTTCAAAAATTCAAACTTCGGCATTTCAAGCCTATATGAGCTACGAGCTTCCAAATGCATCCCGAACACGCTCCCAACCCCGAAATCACCTAACGGAGCTAACGGAACCATCAGATTTCCATTTCGAGGTCGTCTTCACACTGTTCCGATTACAGACCATCTTTCAAAACTAAAGCTCTCATTTAGGGACTAAGTGTCCCAAAACACCCCGAACCCTAACACCGAACGTCCCGGCATACCAAAATAGCATAAATGAACTTAGGGGAAGCGGTAAATGGGGGATCGGGGCATAAATTCCAAAAACGACCGGCCGGGTCGTCACACCACCGTTTCAAACTAACAATTGTTCTTTGTTTGAAAATTGAAACAGGTGCAATCCAGGCAATCGCGCAAAAGCAGGTGCAGTCAAAAGAAAAGAAACGCACAAGTGCTGAAACAGCTCTGCAACAAATAATCAATGCAAAAGGGAAGTTTCCTCCAAGTTCTTTCCTGCATCTTATCAAAAACGAAAAAAAGAGAAAAAAGAGATAACAAAAGAATCCCAAAAAGGATAGCTTAGAATTCCCAATATCAACCTGTTACTCGGTTTAGCCAACATTAGGGCTCCAACCCCTGAGTTGAGTGTTTTTCCTTTTAGCCAACATTAGGGCTCCAACCCCTGAGTTGAGCGTTTTCCTTTTAGCCAACATTAGGGCTCCAACCCCTGAGTTGAGCGTTTTGCTTTAGCCAACATTAGGGCTCCAACCCTGAGTTGAGCGTTTTTTCCCTTTTAGCCAACATTAGGGCTTCAACCCCTGAGTTGAGCGTTTTCCCTTTTAGCCAACATTAGGGCTCCAACCCCTGAGTTGAGCGTTTTTCCCTTTAGCCCACATTAGGGCTCCAACCCCTGAGTTGAGCGTTTTTCCTTTTAGCCAACATTAGGGCTCCAACCCCTGAGTTGAGCGTTTTTCCTTTTAGCCAACATTAGGGCTCCAACCCCTGAGTTGAGCGTTTTTCCCTTTAGCCAACATTAGGGCTCCAACCCCTGAGTTGAGCATTTTGCCTTTTAGCCAACATTAGGGCTCCAACCCCTGAGTTGAGCGTTTTCCCTTTAGCCAACATTAGGGCTCCAACCCCTTGAGCATTTTTCCCTTTAGCCAACATTAGGGCTCCAACCCCTGAGTTGAGCATTTTTCCCTTTAGCCAACATTTGGGCTCGAACCCCTGAGTTGAGCATTTTTCCCGTTAGCCAACATAAGGGCTCCAACCCCTGAGTTGAGCATTTTTCCCTTTAGCGAACATTAGGGCTCCAACCCCTGAGTTGAGCGTTTTTCTTTTTAGCCAACATTAGGGCTCCAACCCCTGAGTTGAGCGTTTTCCCTTTAGCCAACATTAGGGCTCCAACCCTTGAGTCGAGCGTTTTTTCGTTTTGCCAACTTTAGGGCTCCAATCCCTGAGTTGCGCCTTGTAGAAATAGGTTTCTACTCCTTAATCTGTTCCATCATAGATAGATACAATTCTTGGAAATGAAAAAAAAATAAATAGAAAAAAGAATGAAAGAATGAGTTCAGACTTTGCCACAAATAACTCACGAAATTTTCCTAGTGAAAACTGGGGCAGAAAATTTCGTTCGTTTGTTTGTCTTGGTGTTTTAAGTAGGTTTGACATCGAGGCACAGGGGTTCGAGATGACCTACGGAATGAGTCTCAATCTAGAATAAAGAAAAGAAGAAAAGAATAAAAAGAAATGAGTTCAAAATGTTGAAGTAAACAAAGGTGCGGATTGCTCAGAACGTGATTGAAGTCACAAGCTCCGCCTGTTCCGTTTTGACCCAATGCTGCAGAAAGAAACAACAACTACAACTTGCGAGCATCAAGATTCAGATCGGAGTCCACAGCGAAATCAGCTAAGACTCAAGATCAAGCTTCAAGAGATTTATAGATAGGAATCTTGTAGCTCATAGTTGATAGGCATATCTAGCTTAGCTTTGATTTTCCTTTGTGGTGTAATAAGGAGGTCAGCAAGCAGTAGCAGCAGCAACAACAGTGAAATCACAGCTCCTGGTAGTCCCAGCTGCCAAACCTTCCAGAACTACACTGACCTGATTCCTTTTCAGCCAAGGATATGTAGGCAACCTTTGAAGCAGGGTTCGGTCAGACGGTTTTCAAAATTGCTTCTCATGGAGTGCCAAGCAGGCAAAAATCTCTCATGTTTGCTCATTTATCTTTGCCCGAAAACCCTTCGTGTCTCCGAGCAAAGAGGGGCAGCTGTGAGCACGTGATTTTTGCCGCGCTTAAATTACTCCTATAGAATTCATTAAAATTAGAATTTTTCTTTTAGTATTTGAATTTTTAGGAATTAACTGCATGATTTTGTGTTTTGTTTGCATTTTGTGTGCATTTTTAGTTGTCATAAAAAATGAAAAGAAAAATTACAAAATAGCATACTTGCATTAAGGACCTAATTCTAGATTTTTAAATTAATTAAACATCATTGGAAATAAGAGAAAAAATAACAAAAAATAATCCTTTTACATTTCTGTTCCTTTAATTTCACTTTTGTTTAATTTTCCTCTTAAAAATTAGGATCTAGTTAATCTTAGGAAATTCAATTAGTCTCATATTAGAATTAAATCAGGTTTGGCTACTTTTAATTTTGCACTTAATAGAATCCAAAATACAAATAAATTAAAAAAAAAGAAAAAAGAAAAGAAAAAGAAAACAAACAAAAGAAATTGAAATAAAGAAGAAAAGGGCCAGCTAGCTTTGGGCCATTTTCGTGCAAATACCACAGCCCAAATGCACAAAACCCGTTCCAACCCAGCCCAATCCACAAAGCCACCCGGTATAGCCCCTCTCCCCGTTAAACAACGTCGTTTCAACAGCTTTAGATCTGGGCCGTCTAGGTTTGTAGATCCAACGGTCAGGAACTGGCCTCATTTTAATATATCAATGTCGGAATCCATACCCCCCCTACCCCCTCATTCGTCTCTCCCATTACCCTAATACACAAACCCTAGCCGCCCTTGATTACCCGCCGGCTCCGCCCTAAACCGCCGCCGGAAATCGCCCCACGGCGGCGGCAACCACCCAAACCCCCCCAAAATTACACCATAGATACTCCTCCACCTCCTCTTTCCATATCCGGATTTATTTCCCTCAAATCACAACCAAACTCTTCGAATATTAAATCAAAATTCCGGCCAAAACCCTAATTCTTCCAAATCCTACCAAACTCACACCCCATACTCCCCTCCCTCTCCTCTACCTGAATCCCCAAGCTATTTTCCCCAAATCCAATTGAAAAGTTTCAAATCTTAGATATAGGGTTTGCTATCAAGAGTTTGAATTTTTTTAAGGTCACCAGTGTTCGATTTGGGTTCTGGAATAATGTTATGTGTTGTTCTTAGTAAGAACAAGTACATAACATTATTTGAGGACCCAAACCCGAGATCATTCAAGTTCAAGTCTCAAAATTAGTAAGTGTTCTTGAAATTCTTTTTCCTCGTTATTTGTTATTTTTTCTATATGAATTCTGTCTTGTTTTCTTTCAATCCATCTTCAATATTTTAGTTTTAGGATTAATTTAGGGTTTTAATTTGTTCCAATAGTAGTTAATCTCTCTCCGCTCATATGATTCAGTTGTTTGTTTAATTTTTAACCATAGGATTGCAATTTGATTTCTGA
>NW_017672047.1:5740-92918 GCF_001879085.1 Nicotiana attenuata | reverse complement strand
GATTTTAGCCAATTATAATAATTTAAGCGACCGTGCTAGAACCACGGGATCCGGGGGTGCCTAACACCTTCCCTCGGGTCAACAGAATTCCTTATTCAGAATTTCTGGTTCGCAGACTCCAACTAGGAAGTCAAAAATTTTCCTCGATTTGGGATTCAAGTTAAACCGGTGACTTTGGACACCAAAAGCCAATCATATCCCATGTGGCGACTCTAAACAAATAAATAATCGCATTTCGAATAATGTCACTTTATTAGGCGTATATATATTATATAGTTACGCTGTACTATGCACTAAGTATAAGTGTATTAGGTACTATTATATCGAATATATAATATATATACGCCTTATATATTTGATATAATATTACCTAATACACTTATACTTAGTGCATAGTACAACGTAAGTGTGTGTGTGTGTATATATATATATATATATATATATATATATATATATATATATATATATATATATATATATATATATATATACGCCTTATATATTTGATATAATATTACCTAATACACTTATATTAAATGCATAGTAGAGCGTAAGTATATATATTATATATATATATATATATACGCCTTATATATTCGATATAATATTACCTAGTACACTTATACTTAGTGCATAGTACAACGTAACTATATATACATTATATATATTAACGGCTTACATTTATATTATTTAGATAGTAAATACAAAAGTAATTTTTAATTTTGACCATTGTTGACCTTAATGGAGACCAACTTTGGTCGCTAATTATACATGAAATTAATTTAGCGACCAAAGTTGGTCGCAAAATGTAAATTTAAATTTATTTATATTTTATATAATATTTAAATTTAAAATATAATTATTAAAATTTATAATTGAGTCCCACTTTAGCGACCAAACTTGGTCGCTATCTGCCTACCCTTTATTTAGCGACCAACGTTGGTCGCAAAGTTTAAATTATATATATTTAAATTGTATATTTTTTTAAAGTAATAATATAAATATTAAAATTTTGAAGGTGGGTCCCGCTTTAACGACCAACATTGGTCGCTAATTTCAGTAAGTCTTTGACCAAGCAAGTTTGACCAGTCCAGTCAACATTTTGACTAATTTAGCGACCAAGTGGCGACCAAGCTTGGTCGCTAATTTGTTTCATTTATTTATTTTATTATTTTTGCTAGTTTGGCGACCAACGTTGGTCGCTTTTCTCTGCAGACCAACTTTGGTCGCTATTTTTTGGTCGCTTTTTTCCGGAATTCTAGTAGTGTTTGCACTAACTGTGTGTTTTATGCCTTGTAGGAGTGATTCCGAGCTATGTAGATGTTATGGAATGAACTCAAGTGATTTGGAGCTTTGAAGTCTGAGTAAAAGCCCAAGGATACGAGCCGGGATCACGTTTGGGGGTCAACGGAGGCTAGTTAGAGCGAACAAAGAATCGAGCAGGCATATTACGCACTGTCTAGTAAAATGGGTATAACTTTTTGCTCAAAACTCCATTTGGTCTTCACAATATATGTTTGGAAAGCTAACTCAAAGAGCTACAACTTTCATCTTTTACGTTTTTCCAAATTCCAAACGGAACAGGGTGAAAAGTGCGCGCCCAGATGCGCGATCGCGCTAGTTTTAGCGCGCCCAGGACAGAAAGTTGTCCAACTAGCGCGGCCATTAGCGCGCCCAGATGCGCGACCGCGCTAGTCAAACCCGGGAAAAATGTCCTTTTTCACATTGGAGAAGGTATAATTGTTTGGGCCCAACCCTACTTGGTATATATACATGGAAAAACGGTATTTTGAGGGGGAGGACGCCACTTTGGTGATATCTAACATACTTTGGAGGAGAATTCACGTGGAGGAACACACACCACGCTTGGAGGAGGCTTCTAACTAGTTTTTCTTCTCTTCTCTTCCTTTAATTTCATAGTTTATTAGTTCTAGAGTTTTGGGTGCTACATGAACGTTGTAGTTTGAAGCTTGAATTTTTCTTATTATTTTATCATATTGGTTTATTTATTCAATCTTGTGCTTAATTATTTGATTGCTTGATCACCAATTGAATACTATCTACGAATCTAGGATTGAACTCGGGAGAGGGAATTTTATATTGCATATAAGATTGAGTAGAGCAAGATCTTAACTCTTAGGGGGAGCGGATTTGCGGTTAGGATAGGAATATACCTAATCGCCTTGCTTGGTTATTATACGGGAATTATAAATGCGTTCTTGTTAATCCTAATTCCATTGGAATATAGGCGTTAGGTTAGCTTGAATAGGCGAGTTATACTTCGGGAGAAGGCTACGAGCAATATTAACCCTGTCAATCAATAAACCAGATAAATTAATTAGACGATTTAGGTGGAAAACTCAATGGGATTGTTAGCTAACCCATAGCTCTAGAATATTCACTCATATAGAATTCGTCTCTATAATTCGCCAACTTATTTTCTTTGATCTCTTAATTTGTTACTCTAGTTTAATTTTAGTTAAATATTCACACTTTAGGAATCGCTTGAATAGATTAATTGTTTGGTTTAATTTAGTTGATAGTTAATCACAAGTCCCTTTAGGTATGATATCTGGACTTATAATCCTATATTACTTGTCGACCACGTATACTTGCGTGTTCGTTTTGGAGCAACACCTACTTTGCATTACAACATGCTATTTGCTTGCATGATCCTTTTCTGTTCTTGTGGTTCTACGTTAAAGTAACCCATTTTGAAATCTGCTATAAGATTTAAGGTTGGGAAATGTCATAGTGGATCAGAATAAAAGGTGGATGATAATTTCTTGGGTATACGTGATCCATGTTTTTTACTTGATTGTTCATTGGCTCTTTTACTTTTGTATATCAGGCAATTATATTGTTGTCAATCCTGTCGATATAATGTGCAACTGCCATGGATCTCATGTGCTTCGGAGTATTCTTTGCCTATATACTTAAAGGGGTGCCTTTAGAAGAGTTCCATTCCACAAAGTCATCCGCTTGAATCTCCAGGTGCCTCATGCAAAAGACAATGGCTCACTGCGGTTTCAGCAAATATTTCCTAGTTTGCTTAAAAATTTCGTATCAGAGATGTTAAATGCTGCCAACGAAGACATTTCAAAACTTCAAACTAATCAATACAGCTGCAGGTATACAATTTATGTTCCCAGGCTCCATTGTCACATCAGTCTTTTTGCTGACAGTATATATGTAAATGTGCAAAAGATCATAAAGACCACTATGGAAATTGGAAACACTAGTAATACATGCTTGTGTTCCAACTAATGATTTATCTTTTATGAGGCCACTAGTTTAAACCACAACTGTGGAATTACATATCAACGAGCAATGATTGATTTTATTCTCGTATTTGCAGACTGCTTTGAAATTATTGGCCGGAAATGAACAGGAATTGTTGCATTTAATTCGAGTTCTTCTTGGGAGCAGTGCTGAAAGTGCCAATACTGGAAACTTGTCAGAAGGAAAAACCATAAGAAACATCTCAAGGCTAGTGGAAGAAACTGCATACGGTCATTTAATGGAGGTAAAATATCATTGATGTTTGCCTACGTTTCCTCTTTGCTAGTGGAAGAAACTTCTATACTCAGCTTCTGCAGAGCTTCGAGATACAGTAGTTTGTTTTTTTGATTTTCAGGAGACCAAAAAATCACCAACTTTAATAAAGAACCCTGTGACTAATTTTCTTGTCAATGGACATGCAGCCCAGTCCGCATCACAAAATGCAGTAATTGTATTGATTTGATTGCTGGACAATAGGATTCCTTGACCAGGTTGATTCTTTATATACTTGACAATTCTCAAGGAAGCTTCCATATGAGATTTTTTTGGTTGCTGTAGAAACTGACTTAGTGTCTGAACTCCAATCGCAATATCTGGTCTTGTTACTGTTAAGTAGAGAAGTTTTCCTATCAACCTTTGATATGATACTTGATCAACCGGTGGATCATTGTCTGCTGATTTCCTGTTTGATCAGTATATTCATCATACTGTTTAGAAGTAAGCTTCACATTGCTATCAATTGGAGTTACTGCTGGTTTTGCTGCAGCAAGTCCGGCTTATGAAATTAACTCTAAAAGCATATTTTCTTTGATGCATTACAATACTTCCTGTGACCTAGAAAATTCAATTCCCAAGAAAAACTTTAGCTCTCCCAGATCTTTCATCTTGAAAGTATTCTGTAATAATAATTTTGTTTCTTCAATAAGAGCTAGGCTATCTCCTGTGATTAGTAGATCATATACATAGACTAATACAATAACAATCCCTCCAGTGGTCCTTTTGATAAATAATGAATGATCAAACTGACTTTGTTTGAAATTGAACTTCTGAAGAGCCTCACATAGATTTGTATTCCATTGTCTAGGAGCCTGTTTAAGTCCATATAGGGATTTAATAAGCCTGCATACTTTATTCTCCCCCTGGCTTCTAAATCCCTGAGGTAACTCCATATATATTTCATCAAATAAATCTCTTTGAAGAAAGGCATTGTATACATCCATTTGATGTATACAACATTTCTTTGAAGCTGCAATGCTTAACACAGTTCTTACTGTAACCATTTTCACTACTGGTGAAAATGTTTCTTGATAATCAATTCCTTCAGTTTGACTATATCCTTTAGCTACTAGCCTAGCTTTAAACCTCTCAATATCACCTGAAGCCTTATATTTGATTTTGTAAATCCACTTACATCCAGTAGGCCTCTTACCTTCTGGTAGTATTACAATATCCCATGTGTGGTTGTTTTCCAGTGCTTTTATTTCTTCATTCATAGCATCTACCCACTTAGGATCCTGAACAGCTTGAGAGTAACTAGTAGGTTCAGTGATTGAGGAGGTTGCTGCAACATATGCTTGATACTTAGGAGATATTCTGTCATAGTTGATGTACTTATCTAAGGCATAGGGAACATCTTGATGGATATTTAGAGATACAAAGTCTTTCATCCATACGGGAGGTTAGATACAAAGTCTTTCATCCATACGGGAGGTTGTTTTCCTCTGCATGATTTTCTAAGCTGATGTTGCACTTGTCTTTGAGTTTCTGTAGATGCTTGAGATGTCTCAACATGTTGTTGATGTTCTGCCGATATTTGATTATATCCTCCTTGATTACCAGAGCTATGAGCCTCTGAATAGTTATGGTTTGTTGGCACATATGAACTATTTTCAACTTCCATATTATGATGAGTGTGAAACTGTACCCTTTCCACTTCATTTGAAGAGCCATTGTTTGTAGTACCTTCTGTTCTCATTTCAAATAGAGATTCACAATTGTCATATAAAATTCCTGGTTGTGTGGTATTATCCACAAACACAGATTTTGAAATACTAGCTTTACTTGCAAAGGGGAATGTGTCTTCTCTAAATATGACATCTCTACCAACAAAGAAAGTTTGGTTAGCTAAATCATATAGTATATAACCTTTTTGATTTTCTGAATAACCTATGTGAACTGATGGTCTTGACCTAGGCATTAACTTGTCTTGCTCTTGAACAATTTTAGCAAAACATAAACACCCTAGTACCCTAAAATGATGAATGGCAGGTTTCATTTTATACAGTTTTTCAAAAGGAGACATATTCCCAATGACTAAACTAGGCATTCTGTTTATTACATATACTGCTGCTAACACACAACATCCCCAGAATTTAATAGGGATTTGAGCTTGAAATCTCATAGCTCTTGTGACCTCTAATATATGTCCATGTTTCCTCTCAGAAACTCCATTTTGCTGAGGGGTATAGACACAAGTTCTTTGGTGAATAACCCCTAAGTCTTTGAATAAAGATTCACACACAGAGTTTACAAACTCTGTTCCATTATCAGTTCTGACTATTTTAACTGTTTTTTCAAATTGAGTTTTGGCATATTTAAGAAAATTCTGAATCAATTCACAAACATCAGATTTTTGTTTCAGTAGAAATATCCATGTCATTCTTGAATAGTCATCTACAATAGTCAGAAAGTATCTATTTCCATCCCATGTAGGTACTTTATATGGTCCCACAAATCTATATATATAAGATCAAAAAAAATCTTTACTCTGAATACTAATTGTAGGAAATGGTAGCCTAGTTTGTTTGGCACAAGGACACACTGTGCATTTGTTTATTCTATCTTTGATGGTTTCTAAATCTGCTTGAATCAATCTTTTTGATACTTGAGTGGATACATGCCCAATCTTTTATGCCACAAGTCTATATCTATATTTCCAGCTTCAATTGTCTCATTACTTCTTGTAGTTAATTCCTTCAATTTCTCATTTTATCTTGAGTCAGTGTATAGAAGATAAAGTCCACCATCCTCTTTACCAATCCCCTTCACCTTCTCACTGAAGAGTTCCTGAAACACACAAAAATCAGGAAAGAAAGTAGATGAGCACTGTAACTCCTTAGTTAGTTTTGTAACTGATAAGAGATTATATTTAAATTGTGGAGCATAAAATACATTTGTTATTAAGCTATATTCTAAAATTGTGCTGGACCCTATATGTGAAACTACGGTAACATCTCCATTGGGTAGCAGAATTTTTTTAGAGATTTCTGTTTCTGTAATTGTATTTTCCTTTAGAAGATTTATGTCTGAGACCATATGGTTTGTAGCATCTGAATCTATAATCCATTATTTAATGCAATTAGTGACAAGTAAGGCTGCTTCCATGCCTGTTGCATTTGTTGAAAATGCAGAATCATTAGATACAGTCTTGTTCAACAGTTGAAGAATTGTTCATACTGATTTTTAGTAAGTGCATAATTTGCCAACTGACTCATAGGATTGTCATTGTTCATGTTGTTTGTACTAACTTCAGTACTTGCATTGTTTCCATAGTTGAATGTGGATTCTTGTTGACTCTCTCGATTACCTGAATTATGCCCAGTATTGCACCTTTCTATCAGGACATTGGCATTATAGACCGCACTTGTATTTGAGTCACCATTCACTTTTCTTTTGTTTTTGAAATCTTTTGGATAGCCAACTACCTTATAGCAATTTTCTTTGCTATGTCCCTTCATCTTACAAACCTCACAGAAGAGATATGCATTCCTTCTAAACCTTTGATTAAAATTCTGAGATCCTCCAGTTTTAGAATACATTGCTGCTTCATAACTTCCCATCTGAACTGTAGGATTAGCACCTAGAATTCCTGAAGTTGCAGCTACAGATTTTTGTCCTTCATCACTAAAAATTAAGGCATATGCCTGATTAACAGTAGGAGCAGGACATCTCATCAGAATCTGACTTCTTGCTAGTGAATAAGAGCCGTTTTGTCCCATCAAGAATTGATATAGTTTCAATTTCTGCCGATAAGCTACAAATTCTCTTGATTTTGGACAATCACAACCTGGAGCTGGCACTAGTGCTTCAAACTCTTCCCACAGATGTTTTAATTTTGAGAACTATACTGATATAGATGTTGTTCCTTGTGACAGTGTAGCAATTTCTTTGTGAATATTGAAGGTTCTCGAGCCATCAACCTTGTTGAATCTTTCAGCCAGATCTTTCCATACCACTTGTGCACTAGACGTATACATGATTCTACCAAGTAGCCCTTTTGCAACTGAATTCATAATCCAAGAAAGAACAATTGCATTAACTCTTTCCCAATGATTCCACATCATTTCTGGAAATTTTTCTTTGCTGCATGTGCCATCTACTAGCCCCAGCTTGTTCCGACTTAGCAATGCAACTCTCATTGTTCTGAACCAAATAGAATAGTTCTCTATTCCAGTTAGTTGGAACGAAATGATCTGAATCCCACTCACATCCGCAGGAGACAAGAATAAGGGATGATTGTAGTCAATTCCATTGACTTGATTCCCTTGATTCAACCCAGATTGTGTTGCATGTACAGTATCGCCATTTACTGCCATTTTTCTTTATCTTGCTCATGATTTTGACAGATCAAACGCAGATTTTTGGAAACAACAAGAAATGTTTCTGACTTGAAGTTTGGATTGTGATGGAGCTACGATTATGTATCGGATAGCTCTGATACCATGTAATTGTTAGCTAAACAGAGATGAAACACTTGATTGAATTATCAATCAATGTAGTAAGAGAAGCGGAAGAACAGTTAGAAGAAGCAGAGGAACAAATATGATGAAGAAGAAGAAGTAGAGAGTCAGACGATAGAGAGAGAAATAGTGGAGAGTATTATTATTTTCTTTCAAAGTGTATTCTTTACAATGTGATGTTATGTATATATAGAACAATTCCTTAAGCCTCATCTAACTAACTCTTAATCCTAAATTAACTAATTCTTCTAACAACCATTAACAGCTTTAACTAACTTATAACAGTCTTTCCATACAAAGACTATTCTGCCCTCACTTTATTTAACACTCCTTCTTATTCTTTATAATTTAGTTACTTAATGTTGTTTATCATTAACATTAGCATCTGAACTTTGAGATTACATGCTGTAATTATTCACTCATCTTCAATAGAGAATTGCAAATCGACAGTGAGAAGACCTTATGAAACCCTTCTGACAGACTCATTTAAAGTTGAGTTGAACTTTCCTGGTTTCTCTTGTACTTATTTGGCTTCCTTTTCTGTTAATAGATTTGCAAGGCAACCTGATCAGTGGAGGTCGAGACAAGCTTCACAACAATTCTTCTCTCAAAGAATTTTATGCTACATTCGGACCAACGGAAACCAAATCACTTGTAAATGAGAGCTTTCTTGCTGATACTCATTCCAAACCAAAGCAAGAAAAATTGAAAGACATTAGGAAAGAGATCGAGACAACTTTGGCTTATTCCAAAACTTCTAATACCCCCTTTTTGGCTAATCAGGTTTCCAAAAAAGTGAAAAGGTCGAAAGATGAGATGAAAAGACATACGAGAGATGGTCAGTGAGAATCTCAAAGAAAGTAGATTAATGTTTAACTGTAATGTTTTTAGGTTCTTTATTCAATTTTACGTTATTGTGAATGATCAGTTTTTGTCACTTTATGTTGTTTGATCAGAAAGGCATGGACCTGACAAAGTCTTTCATTCACTAATTGTCATGTGTAATTACAACAAGAATATATATAAGGAGTTCCATGATATATAAGACTCCTAAGTCTATAGACATACAGAGAGCAATATAATACAAGTCCGTATACTATAGGGAACCTAAACCCACTACAAATAAATAACTTTAACCAAGATTCTAGTTGACCTAGGATTATCCTTTACACTCCCCCGCAAGTTGAGCATGGCTAGGAACCACTGCTAACTTGGTCTTCAACTGCAAGAACCTGCTCTTTGACAAAGGCTTCGTCAATGCATCAGCAACCTGGTCATGGGAGCTTACATATCGAACATATAAGGACTTTGCTCGAACTCGCTCGCGAACAAAATGAAAATCAATTTCCATATGCTTTGTCCGAGTGTGAAAGATGGGATTAGCTGTCAAATACGTAGCACTTAAATTATCACACCATAGAGTAGGAATAGAAGAAGAAAAACAGCCAATCTCACGGAAAAGATGCTCAATCCAAATAACTTCTGAAGTGGCAGTCGCAAGATCTCTATACTCTGCCTCAGTACTAGAGCGTGACACTACTCGTTGCTTACGTGATGCCCATGAAATGAGATTAGATCCTAAAAATATTGCAAACCTAGTAGTAGATTTTCGATCATTTACATCACCTCCCCAGTCTGAATCAGTGTACCCATGCAGCAAGGTGGATGTGCCTTTAGCAAAAAACAAGCCATGAGATGGAGTTGCCTTAATGTAACGTAGAATATGTTTGACAGCAGTCCAGTGACTATCCATAGTGCAATGCATGAACTGAGAAACCTTGGTAACTGCGAATGCTATATCAGGCCGAGTGAAGGTCAAGTATTGCAATGCACCTACAACACTCCGATACAAGGTGGAATTATTGAATTGACTACCTTCAGTGGAAGAAAGTTTGGTTGAAGGAGAAGCTGGAGTGGAAATGTTGCTACAGGAATCCATATGAACACGTTTCAAGAGATCACCCACATATTTCCCTTGTTGCAAATGCAACCCAGCACTCGTCTCGATGCCCAAAAAGTATGAGAGTTTTCCCAAGTCACGAACCGCAAACTTATTCTGTAGTTGAGTAACGAGAGACTGTACAAGAGCAGAGTCAGAGCCCATTACTAAGATATCATCAACATAGATTAGACAGAAGAGTTTTCTTTCACCAGCACACTTAAAAAACAATGAACTATCAGTTTTAGATCCTAAAAATCCTAGTGAAAGTAAGGCATCAGTGAGGCATTTATTCCACATTGGGGGAGCTTGTTTCAGGCCATAAAGAGAGCGTTTGAGAAGACATACATGGTCAGGTTGAGTGCGATCAACAAACCGAGCGTTTGTTAAGGCTTGAAACTCTCCTCCCCAGTCTGCTTGAAAGCATTTAATAGGGCGACCAAAATATTTTTCAACAATAGTACGAAATTGAATAAAAACTAAAAGTACTTCAGATTTAAAACGAAGAAAATAAATCCATGTATATTTGCTGAAATGATCAAAAAAGATGACATAATAGCGATAACCATCCTTCGAAGCTACTGGAGATGGGCCCCAAACATCGGAACAAACTAAATCTAAAGGACCTATGGCCTTGAAGCTAGACTCTTTAAAAGGAAGTTTATGACTCTTACTAACAGCATATGTAGAACATAAACTAGAACATTTATTTGATGATGATGCAAGCACATTGGATGGTAAAGCATGAAGAACTGTAGGGTAAGATTCATAAGCTAGATGAGCATGCCAAACACCAGGAGAAGCTGCATAGGAAGCAGGTGATGAAGAGTGCAGCACCAGAAGAGAATATAAGTCGCCACTACTCGGCCCCTTGTATCGGATTTTTCTCGTTGCCAAATACTTAATCAAAAAATAGTTAGGAAAAAATTCAACAGACACTTGATTAGACTTAGCAAATGAGCTAATTGATAATAAATTGTGAGTAGCAGAAGGAACATGTAAAATATTATCAAGATTGAACTTTTGATTGGAAACAAGAACATAACTTTTACCAACATGAGATATAGGCAATTTGGAACCATTACCTAATGTCACTTCTTCGGGGCCTTGATACTCAGAGTGAATGCCTAGATTATCAAGGTTTGTTGTGAGATGATGCGTGGTGCCACTATCCATTAGCCAGGTTTGTGTAGGTGGATTGGGAGAACTGGCAAGATTAGAAGTGGGTCGGCCAGACACCAAGCTGCTACTCTTAGCTCGTGGTGAAGGACATACACGTGCAATATGACCTTTTCCTTCACAATTATGGCAGATAAGTCCAGAGTAGTCAGAAGATTGTTGATTTGTTTTAGTTGATTGGTTAGATGACTGAAAGTTCCGATTTTGGTTACTCTGTGTGAACCCTTGGATGGAGAAGCGTTCGCGACCACGCCCTCCTCGTCCTCTACCACGCCCTCGAGTGGTAGAAATAGAACTCTGAGTGAATTGAGCGGTGGGTGCAATAACATTAATGGTCTCATCTCTTTTTAACTGTCTTTCTTCATTAAGGAGGAGGCCATATAATGCATCAAACATAATGTCTTCTTGACGTGATTCTAGTGACCTGGTAAAGGGCCGATAGGCAGGGCCTAGTCCAGCAAGAACAAATTCAACTGAATCATCATTGGGAATCGGATGTTGTAATGCAGCTAATCTATCCGCGATTCCTTTGGCCTTTTGTACATAGGCCTCAATATTTGCGTTGTCACGACGCAAGATATGCAACTGCATCTTGAGTTCACGAATAAGTGGCTTCGATCCTGAAGCATATGCAGCAACAAGTTTATCCCAAGCTGCACGAGCAGTCTCTGCTCCAACTAATTGAGGCAGAATATTTCAGAAAATGATGCAACAATCCAACTTAGCACAAGTTGGTCTTCTCGTACCCATACTTTGTAAGCCGGATTTAGCGTATTCTGATCAAGAAACTGTGTCGGGATTGGCTCGCTACCATCAATATGATGGTTGAGACCACAACCACACACCATTGGCATAAATTGTGTCTTCCACAACAAGAAGTTTGATGATGTGAGTTTTACCGGTAGTTGATGCGCAAGATTTGGTGAGGGCATAAGAGAAGATGTGGGATATTGAGCGCGTGTTGTTGGTGTAGTAGAGGTGGACGAGGAGTTGATATCATCCCCCATATCAATAACGCCGTCGTTCTCTGTTAGTGAAAAAAAAAATTGCCTCGGGTTGATTAAACCACATAAGGCTCTGATACCATGACAAAGTCTTTCATTCACTAATTGTCATGTGTGATTACAACAAGAATATATATAAGGAGTTCCATGATCTATAAGACTCCTAAGTCTACAGACATACAGAGAGCAATATAATACAAGTCCGTATACTATAGGGAACCTAAACCCACAACAAATAAATAACTTTAACCAAGATTTTAGTTGACCTAGGATTATCCTTTACAGGACCTTCTATTGGATACTAGGTACACTTGAATTTAGTTGTTCATGCAATCTTCATTCTTCATTTTAGTTAAATGCTTCATTGGTAAGTTAAAATGGTTGGTTCATAAATACAGCGATATGAAAAATTTGTACTATTCACATCTGTAAGCTTTTGTGAAATACATCTAGCAACAAATTTAATAGCTACCAAGTAACAAAATTGGATCCTGTATTTGCACTGCAAGTGACTATTCTAACTGGAAAGTGGAAACTAACTTTATATAGCAAACTGCATTCATATTGAATGAACAAACTGCTCCACAGACACTTTTGCTTTGCTGAAGTGATGCTTTTAGTCATCCTTATGGGGGCTTGAACATGGTACAAGAATGTGATATTTGAGAAAACTGCTTATGGAGGTAAGATGTGAATATTTTTGGATTCAGAAATTACTTGTTTTGTATAGGATTCCATCTGCTTGGAGGTATTCTCCTAAAGCTTGAATCAACTTTCTTGAATGGTTGCTTCTGCTTTGCATGCAGACCTTTGAGTGTTTATGATGTTGAAGTTTTTGTGGACGGATGCTCTTTAGTGAAGAGGAAGCGAGCTGCATGTACAGCATTGGACTCTGAACGAAGAATCAACAGAAGTGCTAGAACAAAAGCAGCTAGTATTTTCGAATGGCTCTTCATACTCATGCTGTAAGCCAAGTTGAAGTATGTTAATGATGAGTTTTCTGCTGCAGGGTGGGTGGAATAAGAGGTGATCAAGAAAATATGTTATTGTGATTTGGTAGCTTTGGGGATATTCGGAAAATGGTCAAATTTATCCCTGTACAATCAGAAAAGTTTAAATGTATTTATACTTTGAGTCAATGTATACCCTATCGTTATACTATTGGTTCAAATATATCTTTTTTCCGTTTAGTTTGTCCAAAGTGGATATCTAATCTAACGTGACACGTCACTAACATTTAATTAGGGGGATGCCACAAGGCTTGCTACCTCAGCGCCCCTAAGTCATTTCACCGCTCTTCTAATTTTTTTATCACTAAAATTTCCTTCCCCTCCACTGCTATTGCCACCATTATCGCTACCATAAAAAATATTGTATTTTAAATTTTAGTTTTTTATACTATATGGATTAGGGACGCTTAGGTGACATGCTAAAGTTAAATTTTTTTGGGATACTTAAAAAGGAAGCTCGTTACTTTTGTTAAACAAAGGTGAATCCCATGGTTTTGACTCTGGCACCGGGCGAGTGGTGCAATTTCTTTCTTTTTTTTTTTAGTTGTCTAATTAATACTTGTAGCTTATAAGGCTTCTTTTTAAAAGGTTCAGAGTATTTGCAAGTCAAAAAGATGCTCTTATTTTTATATTCTGCGGATGAGCCTTGGAAAATGTTTTATGGAAGGAAGCAGAGTTTTTTCACTTTTTATTTGGCGTTGTTTCTATTATTAAAAAGATTAGCTTTCTGATAATCGGTGTCCTTAGAAGCGCAGATCCCGATTATTTTGAAGACCATTGTCCTTCGACCAAGACTCCGTGCAGCCCAGTCCAGACAGAAGAGTTATGCGGACAAGAAGGTTCGTGATGTGGCATATATGGTTGGTGAGCGGGTTCTGTTTCGGGTCTCGCCTATGAAGGGCATTATGAGGTTTGGAAAGAAAGGGAAGCTGAGTCCGAGATTTATTGGGCCTTTTGAGATCTTGAGGCGAGTTGGGGAGGTTGCTTATAAGCTTGCCTTACCTCCCAGCCTAGCCGGAGTTCATCCGGTATTTCATGTTTCGATGCTCCGGAGATATCATAGTGACCCGTCGCACGTGTTAGATTTCAGCTCAGTCCAGCTGGACAAAGATCTATCTTATGTTGAGGAGCCAGTGGCCATTTTGGATAAGCAGATCAGAAAGTTGAGGTCAAAGAACATCGCTTCAGTGAAGGTCCAGTGGCGGAGTCAGCCGGCCGGGGAGGCGACTTGGGAGACCGAGCAGGATATGCGCAGCCAGTACCCTCATCTTTTTGCCACTTCAGGTATGTTCTCTATGCTCGTTCGAGGACGAACGAATGTTTAAGTGTAGGAGGATGTGACGACCCGACCGGTCGTTTTTGGAATTTACGCCCCGATCCCCCATTAACTGCTTTCCCTAAGTTCATTTCTGCTATTTTGGTTTGTCGGGACGTTCGGTATTAGGATTCGGAGCGTTCTGGGACACTTAGTCCCTAAATGAGAGTTTAAGAGTTGAAAAATGGTCCGTATTCGGAACAGTGTGAAGACGACCTCGGAATGGAAATCCGATGGTTCCGTTAGCTCCGTTAGGTGATTTCGGGGTTGGGAGCGTGTTCGGAATGTTATTTGGAGGTCCGTAGCTCATTTAGGCTTGAAATGCCGAAGTTTGGATTTTTGAAGTTTCCGGTACGACAGTGAGTTTTTGATCCGAGGGTTGGATTTGAATTCCGGAAGTTGCAGTAGTTCCGTCATGTCATTTGGGATGTGTGCAAAATTTCAGGTCATTCGGACGAGGTTTGGTTAGGTTTTTGATCGAAAGCGTATTTGGTTAGAATTTGAAGTTCTTAGGCTTGGATCCTTGATTTAATCGGGTTTTCGGTGTTGTTTGAGGTGTTTTGAGGATTGGTGCAAGTTCGAATAAGGTATTAGGTGGTATTGGTGCTTTTGGTTGAGGCCCCGGGGGCCTCGGGATGATTTCGGGTGGTTAACGGGGAAATTTTCTAAGTTGTTGCAGCTGGTATGTTTTCCCTTCTGGTATTTTCGCTTCTGCGGTTTGGGAACCGCAGAAGCGGAGCCGCAGAAGCGGCTTCCTCATCGCAGAAGCGATTTTTGGCTTCCCCCTCAGAGACCGCAGAAGCGGTCATCTTTCCGCAGAAGCGGAACCGCTGGAGCGGTCATATGTCCGCAAAAGCGGAATTTCCCCCTTTAATGAGAAACCGCAGAAGCGTTTATTTTGCCGCTTAAGCGGGACCGCAGAAGCGGTCCCTTGTCAGCATAAGCGGAAATGTCTGGGCAGAAATAGGAAATTTCGAGGGTTTAATCTCATAAGTTTGAAAATCAATTTTGAGCTCGGGCAAGGGCGATTCTGAGAGGATTTTGGAGAGGAGATTATTTGGTAACATTTCTATGATCCTTTCTAATTATATTCTATCATTTAGTAGTTAAATCCACCTTTTAAATTCGAATTAAGGATCAAAAATTGAAGAATTTGGGTGAAAGTTCATTGACTAAACTATTGGGTTTTGAGGGGGCATTCGACCTCCGATTTCTGAGATTTTTATATGGTTAGACTCGTGAGAGTACGAGGTTTCTGAAAATATGAAAATTATTCGGTTCCGAGACGTTGGCCTGAGGGGCGTTTTGGTCATTTCACCCATTTTCACGCCTTAGCTTTAATTTCAATAGTGGAATCAGTTGTTTGCAATATTATTTACGATTTGTAATTGAATTGAATAGATTTGGGCCATTTGAAGTCGGATACTCGTGGCAAGGGCATCGTTCCCTAGTTGATTTCGCACCGGTTCGAGGTAAGTGGCTTGCCTAACCTTGTGTGGGGGACTTCGTCCCTTAGGATGTGATAATTGGTAATTGAATGCCTTGTACGTGAGGTGACGAGCGCGTACTTGAGCAAATTGTTGAAACCCGGATTTTTACTTAAATACTTGATTTGGATTCTTTTTCATATTTGCCTTACTTTACTTGCTTTTATAGCCTGTGCTAGCATAGAAGAGCATGTTTAATTGATCCAAGCTGCCTAATTGTTTAAATTGTCTTAATTGTGATTACGTGGAGCATGTTAGGCCAGTATTATTTGATGCCTTGTATTGTTGTACTTAAATTTCTGAATAATTCATTGATGTTGGTTGCGCATTTACATTGGGACTACGGATGCGGATTCCGGGAGTCCCCCCTTGATTGTTTACTTTGGGACTACGGGTTTGATTCCCGGGAGATCCCCCTGCATTTTATTTTGGGACTACGGGACGGTATCCCGGGAGATCCCCCTGCACTTTTATTTTGGGACTGCGGGACGGTATCCCGGGAGATCCCCCTGCACACTGATGATTGGATTACGGGACGGTATCCCGGGAGATCTTTTGATATTGATATGAGATTTGGACTACGGGACGGTATCCCGGAAGTTCCATTGGACAGTTGAGAAAAGGGCTACAGGATGGTATCCTGGGAGACCCTCGTCGGTATTCTTGTAATTTTGCTGTATTTACTCTGTGTTTCTGTTTTGTCTTGCAGTACTATATTTCATTGATCTGTCTTATCACATCGCTGTGTTCATTCGTTTTCATCAGACTTCGATACTGTTAATATCTTGCTATTTTATTGTTCTGTCTTAGTAGGGCCCTGACCTTTTCCTCGTCACTACCCAACCGAGGTTAGGCTTGGCACTTACTGAGTACCGCTGTGGTGTACTCACGCCTCTTCTGCGCATGTTTTTCATGTGCAGATCCAGGTGCTTCTGAGCAGGCGTACCGCTAGTAGGTATCAGGGAGCGTATTGGGGACTTGAGGTATACATCTGCTACGTCCGCAAATCCGCAAAGTCTCCTTCTCATTTTATCCATAGTTGTTAGATGTTATTTCGATCCCTCTTTGTATTAGACTATTCTGGTGACTAGAGCAGTGTAAGATTTCTTATAGCCTGTGTTGCCCGTGGGTTTCCGGGTCTTGGAGGTTATTTCAGTATTTTGTATTAAAGTGTATGTGCCAGGCGGCAACTGTATACATTACTCATGTTATTTAGCTTTCGAATATAAATTTCGCAAATGTTGTTACTTCCGCAATGTGTTAGGCTTACCTGGTCGTGAAGACTAGGTGCCGTCATGACGTGTTCACAGTTGGTGAACTAGGGTCGTGACAAGTTGAGGCCTATCCAGGATTTAAACTCTATGGGTTCAGTTTTTAAAGTTCTTAGCATTCAACACATTTGAAAGTTATGGGTTCATAACTTCATATTCACTATATTTGTAATTTTAATGAATTTTTATATATAAATTTTTATTCCGCGTAAAAATTATGAGTTTAATTGAACCCGGTATTAGTATACTACGTACGCCTCTGCCTACACCCCTCCCCCTCCCAAAGGGGTTGACACTAATCATGTCAAGTTGAGCTCATAGTAGTCAAATTACTATTCGATAACATTCACTAGTCAAATTAATTTGAATTTGCATCGAGAGGTGTGAAACATTTCATACTAGGGCCATTTCTAGGGATCGAACTCATAACCTCTCGTTGAGGATGAAAAGATCTCATCCATCCTGTCATAACCGGCCGAAATTCAGAACTTAATGACCCAATTAATTCGAATTTATGTCAAGTTGAGCTCATAGTAGGACAACACACTCATAATAGGATAACGTTTCTTATCAGAATTGTTTTCATTCTAATGACTTAAAACCGAAATCTCCGATTAAAGGAAGCAGATATAGTCTATTCCACCACACTTCTAGTAATGGGTACAATTACTCACCATTCTTTACACATCAAACATGAATGAAGGTGATTACCGCCACTTTTTAACTTTCTTTTCACTGAAAATTTCGTGTGAAATCTGGAAATTTGAAGAAAAAAGGAGTCACAGTTGAATAACACGACCAAGAGGCGTTAAAGTTGCATCTAGCCGAGCTGCTTCGTATATTAGTCTATCGACATTAGATACTAAGCCGCTCTCTTTCCAACTAATAATTTCCTAGTCATATGACAATCTTTGCCCAGTGTAAAAGTATTTGCACCTTTCTTCTGTTATTTCTTTTTGAAGGAAGGTGGACCGTGGCCGTTGATGATATTTATATGTATTTTATTGGTTTAATGATTACCTAATAAATATCTAGGTATAAAGTTTATAGCAAAGTGGCAAACAAATTAAAGTTCAACGTCGGTGTGCCTTAAAATATAAATATCACCATGTTTTTAGTTCTAAAGCAAAGGGGACTATGTATGGTTGTCCCATTTGGATGTTTACTGAACTTCAGAAACCTAAAATAAAGAACATTTCGGCTTGGTAGTAGCTAGGTTGGATCAGCATGGTAATGGATAGGATCGGTTCTTGGATGCTTATGAGGCGATGGGTTTCTACAGGTGTTTCGTGGCAATGCTCTTAGGTTTTGATGGCTTGCGTAGCTTGGTTGAGTTAGAATGAGTCAGTCCTGTTGGTTTGGTTTTGTGCAAAGGGAATTCGGAGAGTTCTTGATAATTTCTACTACGGTAGGAGGTGTACATTTTCTACTGGCGTGAGGATCATGGGATGTATAGTGATTTTCTCCTAGGTGGGATCAAATGGAAAAGTTCTTGGCTGGTTGAGTACGTAGTTGCTTGTAGCTCGGAGTGGATTATGAAGTTCTCATATTTATCATGGGATGGTATGGTATATACAGTATGTTGTGTGGGGTTGAGATTTGCATGTGTAAGGTCACGATTCAGTTTTGAAAGGAATGTCATAAATTCTTAGGCAACATGGTCAGTTTCAGCTGCCTAGATAAATGAGATCACTGATTGGTGTGGCTTGATTAGGGTATACATTTAAGAAAGGGCGATGTGTTTGAGTTATGGATACTTCATTGGTATTGCGGCACTATCTTGTCTGATCGACTGCTGATATTCAAAGTTTGCTTGGTGGCACAGAAGAATTTTTACAAGTACCCCTTGTGGAATGATCGAGTATTAGAGATGTATTAGATATTCGGGCGGTAGAGTTGGGATTGGATAAGGTGATTCGTGAGCTTTATGGATTTGGAGAATGGGAGTTCTCATAAACAGGTTATTTCATGGTTGTGGACTGTGAAGATGTGGGCAAGCTAGTCAGATGATAGTATGTGCTATGATTCAATCATTGTGAACTTTCGAAGAGTTATTTATCTATTGTGGGCGACTAGAGTTGATTGGGGTTCATTGGTAGACCTAATATGGATGTGTATTCTGCATCGAGTCGGGTATGTTGACTCCGAGCTGCTATTGTTGAGGGAGGTGCCATTCGGTTGTCATTGAGCTCATTCGTGTTCTGAGGTTATTTATAAGCTACTATTATATGCTACGCGGGATTGGGATTCGTTGGTTAAACGCACAAATGATATGGTTCTATTTAGGCTTTGTAGCGGAATTTGAGTGAGATGGGAATCTGGGTATTGCACGATTGATTGCGCATTGGGTATGTTCTTTCGGGCCGGTGTGGCATTGCGTCATTTGATTCTCCATGGTTACAGTGATTCACTCTTGGTGCTAGACATCAAATTGCGCGTGGTTGTTGATTTTAAGCATGGTGACTTGAGGTGTTTCGTGTGGACCAGTGTTTGAATAGGATCGCGCATTGCAGCGAAGTTATGTGGAGGTATGATCCTTCGGGTTAGATTCATGTGTTCTGGTTCTATGGTGTGTGATGGGTTCTTAGCATCGTGTTGTGGTGGTACTGGTGAGCTTGCGGTACAACTCTCTCATTTGAATCATTTTTCATGATTTGAGTACGTTCGGATTGTTGTTTATTGGTGCACGGACTGCACGGGTTGTGGCTTTAGATTGTATTGATGGGTCATGCCACCAGAGTAGTCGTGTTGGATGAGATGAGGTCATTGGACCTAGAATGAATACTACCGGATTTGATTTTAGTATGTTGGAAGGATAATATCGAAATTCGACTTAGGAATTTGCTATAGTCCTTGCGAAATGAGAGGGAACTCCATGACTGGTTGAACTGAGGAATGATTATGATTTCTGTGTGTTTCTTTCATCATTGGCAGTATACGAAAGTGTTGGAATGAGGCTTTGGTTTGATAAGAGGTTTATTACCGGAATTGGGTGGTTTGAGCAGCTGCTGTGATTAGAAGCTATCGCTACGAGTGTTTGAGTTATGTGCTATATCATGTGATTACATCTTGGGTTATATGGTTTGATACAGCTTGTTCGGACTTATATAGTGTATAGATGTGAGATTCTGATCTTATAGATGATTTCGGAAGTAGAAATTTGGTTCTAAGGTTTATGGGCTAGGATGGATTACGAAATTTCAGTTATGTTGTACTATCGGACCGATATGGGATAGGGTGACGTGGGATCACCCCCGGATATGTGCATAGTGAGGATACATGGCTATTTGTTGGCTTTTGGAACAACTCTGGACATGTTCGAGGACGAACGTATGTTTAAGTGAGGGAGGATGTAACGACCCGACCGGTCGTTTTGAGTATTTGCACTTCGCTCGCCAGTTCTTGGGCATGACTAGCCCCGTATGATGTATTCTGACTTATGTAAATCGTCGGTTTCGATTTTCAGATTAATCGGAACAGATATAGAAGAATGTTTCTCAGCTTGAAGCTTTAAATTTTAAAAGGGTTGACCAAGTTTTGACTTTTTAGTATTTGACCTCGGATTTGAATTTTGATGATTCCGTTAACTCCGTTAGGTGATTTTGGACTTAGGAGTGCGTTCGGATTATGTTTTGAAGGTCCGTGGTAGAATTAGGCTTGAATTGGCGGAGTTAGAAATTTGGCGATTTTTGGTCGGCAATGGAAAAATTTGATATCGGAGTCGGAATAGAATTCCGGGAGTTGGATTAGGCTCGTAATGTCATTTGTGACGTGTGTGCAAAATTTGAGGTCATTCGGACGAGGTTTGATAGGTTTCGGCATCGGTTGTGAAAGTTTGAGGTTTCAACTCCATTAAGCTTGAATTGGTGTGCGATTCATGTTTTTGTTATTGTCTGAGGTGATTCGAGAGCTCTATTGAGTTGTTATGGTATTTTAGGACTTTATGGCACATTTGGCTGAGGTTCCGGAGGCCTCGGGTGTATTTCGGGTGAGTTTTGAGCGAGTCCGGGCATTACCGGAACTCAGGCATGGTTCTGGTGCTTTATTTTTGCTGAGGGCGAAGGAATTTTCATTGAGAGCGGAATAATTCCGATGAGGGCGGAATTTGGGGCGCTGAGGGAGGAATTTGGGGCGCTGAGGCATTCGAGGGAAGAATCTGCAGATTCGTTAGTCTGACTTCGGAAGCCTATATCTCTTGATCTACAAGTAATTTCGAGATGATTCAAAAACGAAAGTTGTGGCCCTTCGTGTCTAGTTTCGAGATGATTCAAAAGCCTATATCTCTATGACATCTGTACAGAAAGTTATGGCCAAAATGCTAAGGCTTGTCTCTGCAGCCACCATAAGCGCGGTCAACGGAGGAATTCCGTGGTCAGCGATGGAAGTTCGCTGGGGTGGTGATTTTTGGCTGTCAGCGGAAATGGAAATCCGAGAGGTGCACTATAAATACGAGATTTAGGGTTTTATTTCATATTTTGACCTAGAGAGCTCGGATCTTGGCGATTTTTCGAAGGCTTTTCAAGAAATTCATCGGGGTAAGTGATTCTAACTCGGATTTGGCTAAAATACATAAATCTATCATTGATTTTATCATATGATTAGTGCTTTGAGGTGAAAATTTGGGGAAAATTGTGGAAACTTTATAAAATGAACTTTTGGAATTTGAAAGCCGATTCGAAGTCGGAATTGAGTGAAATTAGTATGGTTAGTCTCGTAATCGAGTGGGTAATCGGATTTTGTGACTTTGGTTGGATTTCGAGACATGGGCCCGGGGCCCAGATTTTGAGTTGACTCTTTGACTTTTGGCCTTAAGCTTAGTATTTTCTTATGGGATTGATCCCTTTTGCTCGTGTTGATTGTGTCGAATTGTTTGTGGCTAGATTCGAGGCATTTGGAGGCCGGTTCAAGCGGAAAAGGCATTGTGGAGTAGAGGATTAACCGGGTTGAGGTAAGTAATGATTGTAAATCTTGTCCTGAGGGTATGAAGCCCCGGATTTCACATCGTTTCACTATTGTGAGGTTACGCACATGCTAGGTGACGGGCGTGTATGCGTGCACCATTGGGTATTGTGACTTGGTCCGTCCCATAGTGTCGCGACCCAGATTTCCCAACCTCGGGAGTCGTGATGGCGCCTACTAGTGAAAGATAGGCAAGCCAACCATTACAATTATTTACCTTTTTCATTTTTAATCATTTAGCAGTTGTGAATTAACATAATATGAACAGTGGAAATAATAAATCAGAATAATGAAATGTAACAATTAAATAATAACACGGATACAAATCCATAAACATAAGCTACCCAGATCTGGTGTCACAATTTCACAGACTGTCTAAGAATACTACAAATAGAGGTCCGAAAGATAAATACAAAGCTGTTTTTGAAATACATAGAAGAAACAGTATGGAAAGATAGAAGGAGACGCCAAGGCCTGCTGACGCCTGCAGGACTACCTCGGGTCGCCTGACGGACTGAAGGCAACAACCTCACCGCGGTCCAAAAGCTGCAGCACCGGGATCTGCACACAGTGCAGAGTGTAGTATCAGCACAACCGACCCCATGTACTGGTAAGTGCCTAGACTAACCTCGGCGAAGTAGTGACGAGGCTAGGACCAGACTACCAAATAAACCCGTGCAGTTAAATCATATACAGCGGAAAATAAAGGCAGAAATTTACAGTTAAAGCTGGGAGGGGGAAACATGCTGCGGGGAATATCACGTAACAGCAGAAAACAATAGATAAATGTAAAGAACACCATAACTCAATTATCAGCAAGAATCAGGAAATCAAAAACAAGTGCACGGCATCACCCTTCGTGCTTTTACTCTCGTCCTCACCATAAAATCAATATAATCGGCACGTTATCACCCTTCGTGCATTTACCTCACATAATCATGGCACAGAATGATCCTTCGTGCATTATCACTCATATCATGGCACGACATTGTACATCATGCGGCACGGCATCACCCTTCGTCCTTTTACCTCACAATATCGGCACGGCATCACCCTTCGTGCATTAACACTCTCAAAAATCATACACGGCATCACCCTTCGTGCTTTACACTCTTCCTCACCGAAGCAACAATCACAAAGCAATTTGGGCAAGGGAATCAATAATATTTCAATAAATCCCGGCAAGGGAACAATAGCATAACAATAATATCCCGGCAAGGGAAACAATGTCATGAATAATAACATCCCGACAAGGGAGATAATATCAAAATCAACAACATCTCGGCAAGGGAGACAATATCATAAACCTCTTCTCTATTCCACAATTACTCCACAATTCAATTCTCAACTTGAGACAACGCTCCACAATGTTCAATTACCAATAATACTTCCACAAGCCTTGTTCTACAATAGAAATCATCATATAAAGCATGAACAATACGAAACAAAGTCACATTAAACATAGTATAAGACTCACAGGCATGCTTGACACCAACGTATAGATACTCGTCACTATGCCAATACGTCGTACTCAACAATTAACACATAGCAAATAGGACACAACTCCTAATCCCTCAAGCTATGGTTAGACCAAACACTTACCTCAATGCCACGAACAGAATTCAAGCCTCAACTATCACTTTACATCTTGTTTCCACCACCAATTCGCTTGTATCTAGCCACAATTTACTTAACGATATCAATAAATGCTAAATGAATCAATTCTAATGCATGAAAATAGGTTTTCTAATGTTTTCCCCAAAAAGTCAAAAATTGACCCTGGGCCCACATGGTCAAAACCCGAGGTTCGAACCAAAACCCGATTACCCATTCACCCACGAACCCAAATTTATAATTTATTTTGAAATCGAACCTCAAATTGAGGTCCAAATCCCCAAAAATTGAAAATCCTAAGTTCTACCCATAACACCCAATTCCCCCCATGAAAACCCTTGATTTTGAGTTGAAATCATGTGAAAAGATGCTATAGATTAAAGAAAATAAGTTAGAAATTACTTACAATCGATTTGGAGAAGAATTTTTCTTTAGAAAATCGCCCAAGAGAGTTTAGGTTTTGAGAAAGTTTGAAAAATGAAGAATTTATGGCTAAGTTATGATTTACACAGATATCGCATATGCGATGATATGTTCGCAAATGTGAACTCACAATTGCGGCCAAGCTTTCGCAATTGCGAAGGAAGGCCTGCCCTGTTAACCTCGCAAATGCGAACGACCGTTCGCAAATGCGAAGACTGTTGGAATCGCAAATGCGACTGGAACTTCGCAAATGCGAAAGTCAACCCCCTGCCGAGTCATCGCAAATGCGATGGTTAGTCGCAAATGCGAGCTCGCAATTGCGAGCCAGGCTTCGCAATTGTGATGCTTGCAGACCTGCAACACACCAGCAGTTTTCTTAAGTCCAATTTCACTCCGTGACCTATCCAAAACTCACCCGAGCCCTCGGGGCTCCAAACCAAAGATGCACGCAAGTCCAAAAACATCATACGGACTTGTTCGTGCGATCAAATCATCAAAATAACGTCAACAACTATGAATTAAGCCTCAAATTCAGGAAATCACTCAAGAACATTAAAACATACAATTGCTCAAATAAAGGTCCGATTTATACTAAACGAACTCCGATTCTTACCAAACTTCACAGATTCAACTTAATTATTATTTCAAACTTGTACCAGGCTCCGGAACCAAGATACGGTCCCGATAACATCAAGAATTACATCAATTCATTTCTAAAAACCTTTATATTTTCTAGAAAACAATTTTCTTTAAAAATTCATTTCTCGGGCTTGGGACTTCGGAATTCGATTCCGGGCATATGCCCAAGTCCCAAATTTTACTACGGACCCTACGAGACTGTCGGATCACGGGTCCGGGTCCGTTTACCAAAAATATTGACCAAAGTCAACTTTATTCAATTTTAAAAGCAAATTTCCATAATTTACTTAGTTTTCACATAAAAGCTTTCCGAAAACGCGCCCGGACTGTGCATGCAAATCGAGGTAAGAAAAAAAGAGATTTTAAAGGCCTCTGAACACTGAATTTACTTTCAAAACGAGCGATGGCCTTTTGGGTCATCACATTCTCGACCTCTAAAACAACCGTTCGTCCTCGAACGGACGTAGAAAGGAAGTACCTGAGTCGGAGAAAAGATGGGGATATCGGCTCCGCATATCGGACTCGGACTCCCAGGTCGCTGCCTCAACAGGCTGACCTCTCCAGTGAACACGAACATAAGTGAAACTCTTCGATCTCAACTGACGAACCTGCCGGTCTAGAATGGCTACCGGCTTCTCCTCATAGGACAAGTCCTTGTCCAACTGGACAGTGCTAAAATCTAACACGTGGGATGGATCTCCGTGATACTTCCGAAGCATGGACACATGAAACACTAGATGCACGGCTAATAAACTCGGCGGCAACGCGAGTCTGTAAGCCACCTCTCCCACTCGATCAAGAATCTCAAACGGGCCAATGAATCTAGGGATAAGCTTGCCCCTCTTCCCAAATCTCATCACGCCCTTCATAGGCGACACCCGAAGCAACACCCGCTCGCCGACCATGAATGCCACATCACGAACCTTATGGTCGTCATAACTCTTTTGCCTGGACTGAGCTGTACGAAGCCTATCCTGAATGATCCTGACCTTGTCCAAGGCATCCTGTACTAGATCCGTACCCAACAACCGAGCCTCTCCCAGCTCAAACCATCCAACCGGCGACCGATACCGCCTACCATATAAAGCCTCATAAGGAGCCATCTAGATACTCGACTAGTAGCTGTTGTTGTAGGCAAACTCTGCTAAAGGCAAGAACTGATCCCACGAGCCTCCAAAGTCAATGACACAAGCTCGAAGCATATCCTCCAAAATCTGAATAGTACGTTCGGACTGCCCGTCCGTCTGAGGATGAAATGCTGTGCTCAACTCGGCTCGTGTGCCCAACTCACACTGAACTACCCTCCAAAAATGTGAGGTAAACTGCGTATCTCGGTCCGAAATGATAGACATGGGCACACTATGAAGACGAACAATCTCCCGGATATAGATCTCAGCTAACCTCTCAGAAGAATAGGAAGCTGCCACCGGAATAAAATGTGCTGACTTGGCCAGACTATCAACAATAACCCACACAGCATCGAACTTCCTCTAAGTCTGTGGGAGTCCAACAACGAAGTCCATAGTGATACGCTCCCACTTCCACTCAGGAATCTAAATCTTCTGGAACAGACCACCAGGTCTCTGATGCTCGTACTTTACCTGCTGACAATTCAAACACCGAGCCACATATGCAACAATATCCTTCTTCATCCCCCTCCACCAATAATGCTGCTGCAAATCCTGATACATCTTAGCGGCGCCCGGATAAATAGAGTGCCGGGAACTATGGGCCTCCCCTAAAATCAACTCTCGAAGCCCATCCACATTAGGCACACAAACTTGACCCTGCATCCTCAAAATTCTATCATCTCTAACTGTAACCTGCTTGGCACCTCCGTGCTGCACCGTATCCCTAAGGACACACAAATGAGGATCATCATACTGCCGATCTCGGATACGCTCCAATAATGAAGAACGAGCGACTATGCAAGCTAACACACGGCTGGGCTCAGAAACATCCAAACTCACGAACTGATTGGCCAAAGCATGAATATCCAAACCAAGCGGTCTCTCACCGACCGGAATATATGCAAGACTGCCCATACTGGCTGACTTTCTACTCAAAGCATCGGCTACTACATTGGCCTTTCCCGAATGATATGAGATGGTGATATCATAGTCTTTCAATAGCTACAACCACCTTCTCTGTCTCAAATTTAGCTCCTTCTGCTTGAACAAATACTGTAGACTCTTGTGATCCGTGAACACCTCACATGACACGCCATACAGATAATGCCTCCAAATCTTCAACGCGTGAACAATGGCTGCTAACTCCAAATCATGAACTGGATAATTCTTCTCATGAATCTTCAACTGTCGCGAAGCATAAGCAATGACCTTGACATCATGCATCAACACCGCACCAAGTCAAATACGAGATGCATCACAATAAACTGTATATGGCCTTCAACCTATGGGCAAAACCAACACCGACGCCGTAGTCAAAGCTATCTTGAGCTTCTGAAAGCTCGCCTCACACTCGTCCGACCATCGGAACTGGGCACCCTTCTGGGTCAACCTGGTCATCGGGGCTGCAATAGATGAAAACCCCTCCACAAACTGACGGTAATAGCCTGCCGAACCCAAGAAACTCTGAATCTCTGTAGCTGACGCGGGTCTAGGCTAGTTCTTGACTGCCTCTATCTTCTTCGAATCCACCTGAATGCCCTCTGCTGAAATGACGTGACCCAAGAATGCAACTGAACTCAACCAGAACTCACACTTCGAAAACTTGGCATACAATTGACTATCTCTCAAAGTCTGAAGAACAACTCTCAGATGCTGCTCATGCTCCTCCGGGCTGCGGGAATAGATCAAAATATCATCAATGAAGACTATCACGAACAAATCCAAGTAAGGCTTGAACACCCAGTTCATCAAATCCATGAAAGCTGCTAGGGCATTTGTCAATCCGAATGACATCACCAAGAACTTATAATGCCCGTACGGAGTGCAGAAAGCTGTCTTAGGGACATCGGATGCCCTAATCCTCAACTGATGGTAGCCAGATCTCAAGTCAATCTTCAAAAATACCTTGGCACCTGAAGCTGATCAAACAAATCATCAATCCTCGGCAATGGATACTTATTGTTGGTTGTAACCTTGTTCAACTGCCGGTAATCTATACACATCCTCATCGATCCGTCCTTCTTATTAACAAATAACACTGGCGCACCCCAAGGCGAGACACTAGGTCTAATAAAGCCCTTATCAAGCAAGTCTTGCAACTGCTCCTTCAATTCTTTCAACTCAGGCGGGGCCATACGATACGGCAGAATAGAAATGGGCTGAGTGCCCGAAGCCAAATCAATGCAGAAGTCAATATCCCTGTCGGGTGGCATACCCGGCAGGTCTGAAGGAAATACCTCAGGAAACTCACGAACAATAGGCACAAAATCCATAGAAGGAACCTCAACACTAGGATCACGAACATATGCCAAATAGTCCAAACACCCCTTCTCGACCATACACCGAGCCTTTAGATATGAAAAAAACCTATGGGTAGAATGACCAGGAGTCTCTCTCCACTCTAAACGAGGTAAACCCGGCAAGGCTAAGGTCACAGTCTTGGCATGACAGTCCAAGATAGCATGGTAAGGTGATAACCGGTCCATCCCCAATATGACATCAAAATCAACCATATCCAGAAGTAACAAATCTACTCGAGTCTCAAGACCCCCAATCGCAACTATACATGAACGATGGACACGATCTACCATAATAGAATCACCCACCGGTGTAGACACATATACAGGAGCACTCAAAGAATTACTAGGCATGACCAGACACGGTGTAAAATAAGATGACACATAGGAGTATGTAGATCCTGGATCAAATAGAACTGAAGCATCTCTACTACAAACCAGAACAGTACCTGTGATAACTGCATCAGAAGCCTCAGCCTCAGGCCTGGCTGGAAGAGTATAACATCATGGCTGGGCCCCACCACTCTGAACTACATCTCTGGGACGGCCTCTTGCTGGCTGGCCTCCACCTCTAGCGGCCTGACCTCCAACTCTAATACCTCTACCTCCACCTCTGGCACCTCTACCTCCACCTCTAGCCGGTTGAGCGGGCGGTGGAACACTTGGTGCTTGAACTATGGCACGGGAACCCTGATGCTGAGAGCTGCTCGGGGCTCGAGGGCAAAATCTAGTAATATGCCTCGTATCGCCACAAGTATAACAAGCCCTCGGTTGTTGAGACTGCTGACCCTGACGGCCTGAATACCCACTCTGAGAACTCTGGAGCGGAGGTGCACTGATAGGAGCTGGCGGTGCACTGTAGGGTAACTGATCTGAATACTGCATATGAGAACCACGACTACCTGAAGCACCGTGAAAAGCCTGAAGTGCTGAATGAAACGACCTGGAAGAATGGCCCCTACCAAAAGAATCCCTGCCTCCAGATGAGGCACCACTGAACCTGCCCGAATGATGAGGCCTCTTGTCAGACCCCTGACCACTCCCCTGTGATAGAACCATCTCAACTCTCCTGGTCACATTGGCCGCATCCTGAAAAGAAATCTTGCTCCTATTGATACCCAATTTTTCCCTAGGTATTTCTTGTACCCAAAATACTTCCAAAATAGCATGTATGTGCATATATAAGCACACCCAAGAGTTTTGGTATTTTTAACGATTTTTCTAAACCAATTTACTGCCTATTTTAATACTACAAAATCCAATAATTATTCCCCAAATTATCATTTTGGTGAATAACTTATTTCATTCTCATATTTACACCAAAATATAATTAAGGTGATTTTTGTACATTTTTACAAATTTATTTGGTATTTTTTAAAGCTAAATTGCGTGTAATTGCAATTATAGCCTATTTTACGATTAATAGCATTTTATAGCTACAAAATTATTTCCAGTATTTGTTAAATTAATATTTATATAGTGTTTGTTGGCCCAAAATTTTTAATTTGCTTTTGAAATCATTATTATTATTTTTATAAAATAAAAGGGGAAAATTGGCTATTTAACACTTAGCCTATTTCTATTTCAATAACAGCCCTTTCCCCCTTTCAATTTTAGCCCCCAATTCGACCCAATTCCGCCCCAAATTAAACGACCCAATTGCTAAACCCGCCCGGTTTTCTTTTAAATCTGAGCCGTTGATCATTTTGATCAACGGCCAATATCCTTCCTTTCCTTTTTAATCGCCTAACCCCTCTAACCCTACCTCATTTGCACAAAGGCGCCACCCTTGAAACCCCTCATCTCTGAAACGCTCTCTAACCTCTCCTAAACCCTAATCACCTCCCGCCTTATCTCACCTCATTTCCACCGGAATCCATGGCATCTCCTGCCGTAGATGGCCTGTACTCACCCTCTCTCACCCCTAAGCCTGAGCTACTCGAAGTTTGGAAGCTTGACCTTGATGGTCCTCTTTGAGATCTGTCTCAGATCTGTAGATCCAGGGTTTTCCGGCCACGCTCCGGCATGTTCAAGCACTGGAAGCTTGATTCCTGACCGTTTCGACTCAGGATCTGATCTTGTTCTTCCAAGCCTTTCTCGCTTCTAGGGTTTCTCTGAAACCCTAAGCCATTCGAGGTTCTTTCACCGTTATTTTTTTAGATATGTGCTATGTCTATGTTTTTCTTGACATTTTGAGTGTTTTCCCCAAATTTCCTTTTCAAAAATCGTTTGATTTCAAATTAGGGTTTTTGAAGGTCTTTTGATTCTTGCTGTTCTTTTCTTTTAGATGTTTGTCTGTATTATGCTCGTATGTTTTCCTTCTCTATTACGCATGTATTGTCCTTCTTTTCTTTCGTATGTGTGCTCACATGATTAATCTGTGTTAAATTTTCCTCACTCTTCTACCATGTGTGTTTACTACTGAGTTTCTTGACTTTTGCTTTTCTGAACTCTGTTTGTGTTCTTGTTAAGCATGTTTCGTCTATTCTGGACTTGTCTAAGTTCCGAGTTCCAAAACGTGTCCTTTTATGCTCTCAAATCAATTTTCTTTCTCTGATTGTTTCAAAGCTGCTATCATGGTCTGTTTGTTTCTCATGAGACTCCTTGAGTCTGTTCACTTGCCTTCTCGTTTCTGTATTTGATTCGATTTGAAGCCCTAGAATTTGGGGGGTTTCTTTGATAAACTGGATTAGGGTTTCACTTTGGGACCCTGGACCTTCAGACGCACTATGAATCTCTGACTGAACTCGTATTCTTTTGTTTTATGATCCTAAACCTTGCAATGTTAGACTTTCTGTTTGATTTGTTTGCTTTATATATGAGAAACTCCTCTTTCAAAAGGCTTTGACAACTACTTCATTGATTTTGGACTCCTTTGATGGGGTCTCGACTGATTGCTACTGATTTTCTTTGTTTGAGCCCTCCTCTACCTATTCCTGACTGGGTTCATTCGAATCAAACCTGTTTACTTTGATTTTGTTAGTTGTCTGATTGATTCCCTTTCCTTTCTCTTTACAAATCGAGTACTGTTGAATGCTTTCCTTATATAAACCTTATGTATTCTCCCTTCTTATGCTACTGTGACAGATTTTACTCAAATTTCCTTTCCTTATTTACATTCTCCCGTTTGAAATTAAAATCCCTTGACTGAAGGGAGAATATTTGAGACTGATTTTCAAAGGTTTTCTTACCTTTCCTACTTGCTTTTCTGCACTATAAAAGGGGAAGCCCTTCTACACTTTCAACACACGATCAATTCTGATTACTTTCACTGAATACTCTCAAATACACTTAGAATTTTCACAAACACTCGAGTTCTCTGAACTCACAAGCATAAAGGGCTTTGTCTGATTGTGGCTTTGCTTGAAAGAATCCTGCTTTTCTTTGCTTACTTTTCTGAAACTGGTATGTTCTTATGTTTAATTCCTGCCTCTCCCCTATGTGTTTATTCTATAGTCCATTCCTTATTGGGTTTACTGTCTACATGCTACAACTTTCTGCAAGTTTTACTTCTTATACGAATCCCAAACCCTAATCCCCTTTATATGGCTGAGTTATGGTTCAAAAACATGGAAATACTTGATATTATTGTCCATGGACATGAACTGGACCCTCTTGAGTCCTAAGCTCTTTCAATTCCCATCCCCATTCCCCTTTATATGTATGCTGAGTTTGAGACTTTGGTCTGGCAGTGTCCTAATCACTGTCCAGACCATAGTCTGACCTTCAATAGGTCTTTACTCTTAATTATTGGCTGACAGGCTGGTCAGGGGTGTGCCAGCCTACCATATGGCTGGGCATGACCACTAGCCTGCCTTGGCACTCCCTAACCCCCTCTACTGCACTTACACTTGTTCCTAGACTCTAAGTTCTGCCCCCTCCAATGAGCCTTGCCTTGGGACCTTGAGCTCCCTCTGAACTTGGACATTAGAGGGCTGGCCCTTCCACACTGCACTTTCATTCAGTTCTGATATCTGGGTGTGAGCATTGCCTGGAGTTCTTGAAATTCCTTGGAACTTTGACACATCCTAGATAAGAGAAAGGCTTTGGAACCTGATCCTGGAAGTTGGCTCATATCATATTGTTAGACCTTGGGTTTGAATTAGGCTCCTTGGATGCAGCTTAGGAGTTCTGATTGTAATTTTATTTCCAATTTTTTGATTCATCTTGGTCTGTAATAAAATTTTGTAATAACCTCTGGGGCGGTTAGTGAAAAGGGAAGGGTAACCATGCATGCAAAGGGGTAGATATCATGCTCATAGGGAATTACCACATTTCTGTACTCATGTATCTTGCCTACAGCTTTGCACATTTATGCATTCACGTAGATACCATGTCTATAGGTTACGCATTTCATATTGAAACCATGTCTATAGGTTATGTATTTTATATAGAAACCATGTCTATAGGTTCTGCATTTCATATAGAACCCATGTCTATAGGTTCTGCATTTCTGTATCATATAGAGACCATGTCTATAAGTCATCTCCAAACGCTGCATATCATATAGATAACATGCCTAGAATTTTGCATCATCATCTGTCATTAGGCAAACCTGTTTATAGGGCTAAAAACTAACAGTACTCAGATACCATGCTTATAGTATTTCTGCACTTCCGCTACGCCTATAAAAAGTGTTTAAATTAACGATGCTAGAAAGCATGCCTATAGGGATTGCAATCAAATCTGAATCACCCGTTTTATGATTAGCACCAATAACAGAACTCGCATCATTCTGTTAGAACTGGCAACTTTCTTAATCAGTTTGTTTCTTTATTCCTGAAACCAGTAGATGCCATGCCTATAGGCCATCACGTAGGCAAACAAGTATGTAGTTAATTAATTGCACCAGTCTTCGATAAGTTGCAGCCAGGCAAGCCTAATGCGAACTTCTTGCCTGAAAATATGTAATGAACCAGCTTGCCTAACGTTAAGCATAATTTCGACCTAACCAGTACATGTAAGACGTGCTAAACTACATGATTTTCTGTGATTAAAGGAGGTTTATCTGAGCCTTAATTGTTTTGTGCTCCCATAACTGCTTTCATGTGTTTTGTTTGACGCTTTAGTATTTTAACCTTTTTAAACCTCTGAAAAGCCAAGCTTCTTCCCTTTAGGATTAGTAGTCCTAAAAGCCTCCAGGACTGATAGGTGGGACGGGTAATAGCATGCAATAAGTAAACGAGACTATTTCGCGCTTAATACCTTAACGGGGTGGGAAGGGTTGACATGGAGATGATGATCACACGATAACACTATGCGTACAATTGACTACCGGTGTTGTGTGGATGACCCATGTGGTTTATAAACCTAGGACCCCTTTTCTTATACAACTTTGTTTAATATCTATAAAATCCTGTCTTTTCCACTACTCAAAAATCCTCCTTAATTTTACTGCATTATGCCTTTTCTTCCAGATTTTTCTTCTTTGTTTATTCAATATATTGATTAATTTTCTGCGTTTAGTCCCCCTTTTTAACAAATAATAGATCATTTAGACCTTGATCCCACATACTTGTCACGTATTTATTTGCAGCCCTTGTGTGTAAAATCCTTTGTGTATCTAGTTGCATTAAAGTCACAACATAGCATGGCTGGGAACCACACTAGTGGATCTTGAGGGGTGCCTAACACCTTCCCCTTGAGATAATTTCTAGCCCTTACCCGAACTCTGGTTTTCAACTCAAAACTCTCAGTGTACTGATGCACTTAATCATTAGGTGGCGACTCTTCAATTCCAAAAACCCAATTCCCAAACGGGAATAGAGTTGTCTTCCCAAATGTCGTAAACCCGATTTCGCTTTAAAAAAAGGGGGCGTCGACATCGTGGCGACTCTGCTAGGGATTCCTTTAGGCTTTTACCACTTCATGTTATATGTGACTTTATTGTTTTCTTTATTGCTTTGTTTAATACCTTTATTCGAAACTAACTTGTCTTTTTGTTTCCTTTTTCTTTGACGCTTTCATTTACTGCTTTCTTTCAATACCGTCGTAATTTTTGAGCAATTATTGTAACCATTATGAACGTGAAAATACGTGACAATCTGTTTCATTTTTTGTAATTGCATCTTCAACATCATATTCCACTCGTGCCAAACAAATACCATAGCAACGCTTGATGAGTTGTTGCGCTCTTCCAATATTATTACCCCCTAAATTTTGGCAAAGGCGTATTTGCGGTAAAGCTAGTCGATCAGCGGTGCAGTCGACGGTTCCGTGCCTTTCCCTCTTAAGTTGTCCGTTCAAGGGTACGGGTCTAGCACCCCATAGAAACCTTATCCCGTTTAACTATTCATGCATCACTGTCAAACCTAGTCGAGTCAGTTATGCTGTCCACATAATGACTCTTTAGGATAGCCTTAACCAAAGTCCACTGGGTTCCCCTGGGACCCAAACGGACAACACCATACTCTGTGCATTTATTTGGAGAACTAAATGCTGTTTATGCCAATTATTGATCTAAATAGTCGAGTTCGGTGGGTGTCACGACCCAATTTCCAAACCCAGTCGTGATGGCGCCTCTCGTGAAGACAAGGCCAGCCAACTAACCCAAATCGTCTCTTTAACAATTTTTAAACATAAATGAATAGATAAATACAGCTTAACGACAATAACAACCAGTATTTACAACCCAACATAACCCGACCGGGGTGTCACAAGTCACGAGCATCTAAAGAATCCTGAACACAACTACAGGGCCAATATTATACAAAAATAAATTCTGGAATGCTAAAGACAACGTCCAGTGCCGCGAACGCTGGCGGTCACCTTACTCAGCTACAATAGTAATACCTTCAATCAGCTAATAACCCGCTACCGGGTGAACAATACCTGCAACTTCACGCGAGGTGCAGGGAGTAAAGTGAGTACTCCAACTCAGTGAGCAATAAAAGCAAATAATAACTGAGCGGTAAGAAATCACGTAGAAGCACTCCATCATGCTATATAAGACAGTGCAAATCTTTGAGAAAACAGTAAAACCGTGAAAATCCTTTAGAAAATATCTGGACTCAGTTTAAACTTCTTTTGAAAATATCCTTTCCAACAGTTAAGCAAATGAATGCGTAATCAGATAGTGCAAGTCAGCACATAAGTCAGCCCCTCGGGCACAACACTCCACTAACAATTAACACCAGGGCGTCTGGTAAATAGTGCAAGAAGTAGCATGAATGCCAATGAAATGAGAGTGCTGAATGTCATGACACGTATTACAACAAGGAACAGGTCTGGCAGAGAATTTCAGGTGTTGGAATTGGGTTCTGAGCTTATTGTATGGATAAAAAAGGATATCTGCAGATTTTATCAAACTAATGTATCCATATGAGTTATGGTGCACGAGGTGTTAAACAGTGATTTCAGATAACTTAAGAGCAATTTTTGGAACGTTCGAGGACGAACGTCTATTTAAGTGGGGGAGAATGTAACGACCCGATCGGTCGTTTTGAGCTCTAGCACGTCGTTCGGCAGTTGGAAGTCATGAACAGCTTCATTTCAGGTATATTGACTTGTGCATATGGTCAGAGTTGAATTTCGGGAAATTCGGAGTCAAATTGGAAAGAAAATTTTCATTTCGGCAGCCTTAAGTTGAAGAAAATGGCTAAGATTGGAACAAACGACCTCGGAATCGGGATCTGAAAGTTCCAGCAGGTTCGTATGATGATTTTGGACTTGGCGTATGTCTGGATTTGGTTATGATAACCCGTGAGCATTTCGGCGTATATTGTTGAAGTTAGTATTTTAGAAGAATTTCATAAATTTGGGTTGGAAGGCATTTTAGTGTTATAGATGTCCATTTGGGATTCCGAGTCTGGGTATAGCTCCGTATGGTGATTCTGGAGTTGGAAGCGCGATCGGAAGTGAATTCGGATGTCCGGAGGTCATTTTGAAGCCATTTGGCTAAAGATAGAAATTTGAAGGTTTTTGGAAAGTTTGATATCGGGGTCGGAATCCAATTCCAAAAGTTGGAGTAGGTCCGTAATGTCAAATATGATTAGTGTGCAAAATTTGAGGTCAATCGGACGTGATTTGATAGGTTTAAACATCAAAAATAGAAGTTGGAAAGTTCAAAGTTCATAAAGCTTGAATCGGGGTGTAATTCATGGTTTTAGCGTTGTTTGTTATGATTTGAGGCCTCGAGCAAGTCCGTAATGTGTTTTGGGACTGGTTGGTATGATTGGTTTGGGTCCCGGGGGCCTCGGGTGGATTCCGGGTGGCTAACGGATCGAATCCGGAGTTTGAAGAAATGCTGAGGCAGCTGGTATCTGGTACTTCTGCTTCTGCGGAAATAGGACCGCAGAAGCGGCCCCGCAGAAGCGAAGAAGAAGCCGCAGAAGCGGACGAGGGCGAGGGCAGCCAGGACCGCAGAAGCGGCCCTTGATTCGCTAATGCGGAACCGCAGAAGCGGTTGGCTCATCGCAGAAGCGAAAATGGGCTTGAGCCCAGGGACCGCAGAAGCGGAATATTTTCCGCAAAAACGGGACCGCGGAAGCGGGATTATTTCCGCAGAAGCGAAAATCCCTGGAGGCAGAAGGTTAATTTAAAGTTGGGGATTGTCCATTTCTCTCATATTTCTCATGGCTTGGGGCGATTTTGGAGAGCTTCAATGAGGGGATTTTCGTCGTCAATGTCAAGTCTTGGAGCGTGGTGCATCAATTGGAGTCCTCGGAAGAATGTAGAATGCCGGTTTTGAGTCTTCGGAGCGAGGTGAGTCTCCTTTCTAATCTTGTGAGGGGGAATTTACCCCATAGGTGAAGCAATTGATTATGTGCTCCTATTTGTGGGGGCTACGTACGCACGAGGTGACGAGAGTCCGTGCGTAGCTACTATTATGCTATTGTCCGGGTAGTTAGGACCCAAAAACATGTTGCACGTGGATTAATTATGAACCCATTGGTAGCTCCAATTGTTTAACTCACATCGAATTAGTAAGTAAATTTCTAAAAGGATTAAACTTCATTTCTTAAATTGTTAAAGGAGAATTGGTTTTATTTGAATAAATATTCCCCGATAAGTTCTTATTTGACTGATTGAGCATGTATTTTTATGTGTGCCTGCGTCGCATGGATGATTCTCAAGCAGGATATGTGTTTATTTATGGAACGGGCCGAATGCCTCGGTGAGAATAGATACATCTATGGTTCGTGCCGCTCGACCCTCGACAGTGCACAATTTACATTTCTGTTGGAGCGGGCCGTCGACCTCGGCATGATTTGCGCGTGTTTATCTATTACTTGAAAATTTTAAATGTGGAATTGGCCCTACGTGGCTTGATATAAACTGATAAGATAATAAAGAACAAACTTTAGAAGCCATGGATTTATTGTTGAAGGTGCTTACCTGTTTTTCTGGCTTCACAATCAGAAGTTCTATACAAATCCATGATTTTCCTCGCACTTATAGAACATTGCTAATTGACCTCTAGTGAGTGTCGGAGTTGGCCATCTCGTCTCTACCCCTTTGGGATTAGGCGGGATACTCACTGAGTACACGTTGATTACGTACTCATACTACACTTCTGTGCATTTTTGTTGCACAGGTATATATACCTCTAGCAGCCTATTGGGCGTAGCAGCACGGACGACTCTGGGACTAGGTGAGCTGCATTGTTCGAGACGACCCGCACCCAGTGTAGTTCCTTTCAGCATTTTATTATTTATTCCCTGTCCACTGTATTTTGGACAGATGTTGTATTTTACTTTCCTTATCGATAGTTGCTCATGTACTTGTGACACCGGGTTTCTGGGATGGGTTTCAACGGATTTGTACTAATTGTTATTATTTAAATTTGAATTCAAGTAGTGAACTTTTATTTATGAAAATGGAAGGAAAAACCCTAGATTTTCAAAAGTATTAAAAGAGGAATTAATTGATAATCTAGTTGGCTGGCCTGACAGAGGTGTCCGGCGCCACCACGACCCTTAGTGGATTTTGGGTCGTGACAGTTAAGCAAACTTAGTTATGTAATCCCTACCTTCGTCCCTATCTTATACGGTTTTTGACAACGAAAATCGGATTGCAAGCTAACATATAGTTTTAGTATTTTATCAACTTGAATGGACATATCTTATTTATAGGTGGATGTCATAAAGTTAAAAGATATTTAGCCATGCATCAAGCTAAGTCAATAAATCTTTAATTACATCTCCTTGTTAAGTAATTGGGTAAAAAATCAACTTTATTTTTAATTTTTATAAATAACCAAATACACAAATTTTAACGAATATTTATACATACTGTACCACATGAATAGGTAAAAACTGCAAATTGTTATAGCATCAGTCAAGAACTATGTTTCAATTGTCGTCTTAATCTGCAAAGGTAATATAATTAGTTAAGTTTAGATAGTATTTGTTCTTATAACATAATAACAAAAAGATCATCTTTGCAGGTTAAGATGACATCAGATCAGATCATTGGAATTCAAGTTTTATGTTAATATGTAATAACGTTGATATTCAAAGCAATTCTTTCCTCTTGTATATAAAATATATTAATAACTTTAATTTATTGCTATATCACAAAAATAATTGGCTGAAGATTTACGTGCAACGCATGTATATAGAGACTAGCACTATATTAAAAGCACGAAAGGCCTTAGTGAAATATCGTTCGTCTTTTTTACCCTTTAAAAATAAAGTTCACACTGAACAAAATAGTCATTTAATTATTTTCTTAATATTTAGGAATAATCATTTAATTATTTTCCTACTATTTAGGAATATTCGTTTAATTAATTTTCTACTATTTGGGAATAGTCATTAAATTATTTTCCTTAAATAAATTATTTGACCTTATATAAATTATTTTTAATTTAAACTTATAATTTAACAATCTATACTATATTAAAAGCCCGATCGACCTTAGCAAAATATCGTTCATCTTTTTTGCCTTTTAAAAATAGATTTTATATTGGACAAAATAGTAATTTAAGCTACTCTCCTAAATTTTGATTTTTGAAATCAATTAAAATTTTACCTTATAAAATTCTTAACCTTATTTGATCCAAACTGAAGTAAAAGAACGAAATTTTGTTCTTTTTTCCCTTTCAAGCGCTTGGTGCTCGAAGTCTTTCGTCGGCAACTTCTTGTAATTTTTCACATTTTTGGTGGAGTTCAACTACTGTTTTCTCTCATATTCTTATTACTTTACTAATTTTTGTTTTTCATTATTTTTTTATTATTGAAAAGTTTAATAATATAAAGAATTTTTTTTTATTTTCCTTCATAATTACACTTAAATATTTTAAAATTGGGATGAGCTAATATAAGAATCTGAAAAGGTAAAGAATTATTCTTTTAGTGTTGAAAACAAATAGTTACTTTTTATAATTAACTAATTAGAATTCAATTCAATTGAAGTCGGTGCAATAAAAATTGAAGCTGAAAATATAAAAAGCAAAAAGCGTATCAAGAACCAAAAAAAAAGAAAGAAACCAAACAACAAAGACCTAATAACTTATAAAATATTAAAATTGAAAAGTAAAATATTATTCTTTAAATAGTAAAAGCTCTAACTCCCTTTATTGTGCCAAAATTTCAATTTTGTGTAACCACGAAGTAACTTGTGCTAATATATTATTTAATTTCAAAATTTTTAATTGAAACTATTTTAATCCGATTAAAACACGATATTAATACTCTCTGTTCACTTTTAGTCGTCCATTTTCTATTTTGCACGTCCTTTAAGAAAAATTAAATGAAGTATATATTTTATAATTTTACCCATTATAATAATAACATTTTCAAAAGTATTGGGAAATGATTTGGAAAAAGAGTAGTTAATGATAAGGATAAACAAAAAGAAAAAAAATTATCTTTCTCTTTATTTAGTATAATGGACAAATAAAAGTGAAAATGTATTTTTAGTATAGTGGACAAGCAAAAGTGAACAGAGGGAGTATTATTTATATGATGAAAAATATAGTTTATCAATAATTTTTTATTATTAACGCAATAAACACATACAACGCATGTACACTAAGACTAGTACTATATTAAAAGCACGACAACCCTTAGTGAAATGTCGTTCCTCTTTTTACCCTTTAAAAATAAATATTACATTGGATAAAATTGTAACTAAAACTAACTTTCCTAATATTTAGGATTTTAAAATCAACTCTGTCACGACCCAATTCCTCCCTCCGTGAACTGTCCTGACGGCACCTAGTTTCTACGACTAGGTAAGCCACACACATTGCGAAAATAAAAACAAAAGCATGAATATTAACTATTGGCAATACAGCTATCCATTAAGCAACTGAATACCACTTGGCATATACTGTTAACACTTTCAGAAAAACTACCGAGCAATATCCCAAAACCCCGAAACTCGCAAGTCACAAGCTACTAAGATGTTCTAACTGTTCTATACATCATCTCTACAGAAAGAAAGAGAAATGAACATAAGCGGATAGGGGGGGTCCTCCGAGGATCTGCGGGCGCGGGCAGATGTACCTTGAAATCTCCAACAGGAAGCAGCGACTGCAACTAGTGATGAGGCTGGTACGATGAACCTGGATCTGCACACGAAAAATATGTGCAGGAAATGGCATGAGTACACCACAGCTGTACCAGATATAGCAACAGGGGATCTCCCGGGATACCGTCCCGTAGTCCCAAACGTAAATGTGCAGGGGGATCTCCCGGAATACCGTTTCATAGTTCCAAAGTAAATATATCCAATACAGGAGATCTCCCGGTATACCGTCCCGTAGTCCCAAATATAAATGTGCAGGGGGATCTCCTGGAATACCGTTCCATAGTCCCAAAATAAACATACCGCTCAATCAATATAAATAACAGCTTCAACAAGAAATGCTACAGTTTAAATAAAATTCATATTAAAGAAGACAAGCAATCCTTACTCTAAACATGCTGCACAGAGTTCAGGTAGGTAGTTCAGGCAGTTAAGACAGTTAAGGTACGTAAGCAACCTTCCCTAAGCTAAACAGGATGGCTACATATACTAATATTATCCAACTAAAGGAAAACATAGATATTTACTTAATGAAAATAGGGTCCTTTTTCAACAATTAGCACGTGTACGCACTCGTCACTTCACGTACACGGCATTCATATAACAACAATATCAAATCCTATGGAGAGTTCCCCCACACAAGGTTAGGCAAGCCACTTACCTCGAACCAAGCTCAAAATCAATCCGAAATCACGCTCTTGCCACGAGTATCCAACTCCATGTGACCCAAATCTAATCAAATCAATTACATAACGTAAATAAAGCTACAAGAAACTAATTTAGCTAATAAATTCAAAGCTAAGGCAAGAAAATAGGAAAACGCCCAAAAATTCTTCCCGGGCCCACGTCTCGGAATCGGGTAAAAGTCACAAATTATGAACACCCATTCACTCACGAGTTCACTCGTACAAAAATCATCCAAATCCGACGACTAATTCCCATTCGAACCTCAGATTTTTAATTGGGGAACTTTTTCTCGCATTTTCATACTTCCACCCTCAAATTTCTTAATTAGATGAGGAATACAATAATAGATTAATGTAATATGATCAAAATAGAGTTAGAATTAGTTACCCAATAGTTCTCCTTCAAAATCCCTCGAGAAATCGCCTCCAACCGAGCTCCAAATCAAATTTTGTGTTATGAAATTTCAAACCCTCGAAATCCTCTTTTTTGCCCAGCGATTTTCGCTTCTGCGGCTAACGCTCCGCATCTGCGGAATTTCTTTAATTTCCCAAACTCCGCACCTACGCTCACTTCTTCGCAGATGCAGCTCCGCTTCTGCGGCTCTTGAGTCGCATCTGCGACCTCTGGCCCTCTTGCCTCAAACCGCCCCTGCGACCCCTTCTTTGCTTCTGCGAGGCCGCTCCTGCGGGCTTCCCACCGCAGGTGCGAAAACACCAGAACCAGCCAACTTCAGACTTTGCTCAAGTCCAAATTTCCATCCGTTAAGCACCCGAAACTCACCCGAGGCCCTCAGGACCTCAACCAAACATACCAGCCAATCCTAAAACATCATACAAACTTAGTCGAGCCCTCAAATCACATCAAACGATGCTAAAACCACAAATCACCCTCCAATCCAAACTTAATGAACTTGAAATCTCAAAATTCTACAGCTGATGCCGAAACCAACCAAACCATGTCCGATTGACCCCAAATTGTGCACATAAGTCATATTCAACACTATAGACCTACTCAACTTCCGGAATCGGATTCCGACCCCGATATAAAAAATTCCACTATCGGCACAAAACTCCAAAAATTTAACTTTCGCCATTTCAAGCCTAAATGAGCTACAGACCTCGAAAACACAATCCAGACACGCCCCTAAGCCCAAAATCACCCAATGGAGCTAACGGAATCGGCAAAATTCCATTCTAAAGCCGTCTTCGCACTGTTCCAACTACGGTCCAAATTCTAAGACTTAGGCTCTCATTTAGGGACTATGTGTCCCAAAACACTTCGAAACTCAAAATGAATCATCCTGGCAAATCACAATGGCAGAAAAAGACATGGGGAAAGCAGTTAACAGGGGATCGAGGCATAAATTCTCAAAATGACTAGCCGGGTCGTTACATCCTCCCCTTCTTTAAACATTCGTTCGTCCTCGAACGAGCATAGAGACATACCTGAAGTGGTGAAAAGATGAGGATAATGGCTGCGAATATCCTGCTCGGTCTCCCAAGTCGCCTCCTCGATCGGCTGACCCCGCCACTGAACCTTTACTGATGCAATGCTTTTCGACCTCAGCTTTCGAACCTGCCTGTCCAATATAGCCACTGGCTCCTCAACATGAGATAGATCCTTGTCCAGCTGGACTGAACCGAAATCCAACACGTGCGACGGATCACCGTGCTACTTCCGGAGCATCGAAACATGAAATACCGGATGAACTCCTGCCAAGCTGGGAGGTAAGGCAAGCTTATAGGCAACCTCCCCAACACGCTGCAACACCTCAAAGGGGCCAATAGACCTTGGGTTCAACTTGCCCCTCTTTCCGAATCTCACAACGCCCTTCATAGGCGAAACCCGAAGCAAGAGCCGCTATCCCACCATAAATGAAACATCGCGAACCTTCCGGTCCGCATAACTCCTCTGTCTGGACTGGGTTATGTGAAGTCTATCTTGAATCACCTTAACCTTCTCCAAAGCATCCTGAATCAAGTCTGTGCCCAATAATTTAGCCTCGCCCGGCTCGAACCAACCTACCGGGGACCTACACCGCCTACCATAAAGAGCCTCATACAGTGCCATTTGAATGCTGAACTGATAACTGTTGTTGTAGGCAAACTCCGCAAGCGGCAAAAATTGATCCCAAGAACCTCCAAACTCCATCACACACGCACGGAGCATATCCTCAAGAATCTGAATAGTGCGCTCGAACTGTCCGTCCGTCTGGCGGTGAAATGATGTGCTCAACTCCACCCGAGTACCCAACTCGTGCTGTACGGCTCTCCAGAACCGTGATGTAAACTGAGTACCTCTATCTGAAATGATGGAAACTGGAATACCATGCAGGCGAACGATCTCTCGTATATAAATCTCAGCCAACCGCTCTGAAGAATAGGTAGTACACACAGGAATGAAGTTCACGGACTTGGTCAGCCGATCCACAATCACCCAAATAGCATCGAACTTCCTCAAAGTCCGTGGGAGTCAAACTACGAAATCCATGGTAATCTGCTCCCACTTCCACTCTGGAATCTCTATCTGCTTATGCAAGCCACCTGGTCTCTGATGCTCATATTTCACCTGCTGACAATTGAGGCATCGAGCTACAAATCCAACTATATCTTTCTTCATCCTCCTCCACCAATAGTGCTGCCTCAAATCGTGGTACATATTTGCGGCACCTGGATGGATGGAATACCGCGAACTGTGGGCCTCCTCTAGAATTAACTCCCGAAGCCAATCAACATTGGGCACACATATCCGACCCTGCATCCTCAATACCTCGGCATCACCAATGGTCACATCGCTGGCATCATCATGCAGGACCTTGTCCTTTAGGACAAGCAAATGAGGGTCATCATACTGGCGCTCTCTGATACGATCAAACAAGGAAGACCTAGAAACCACACAAGTTAGGACCCGACCGGGCTCCGAAATATCCAATCTCACAAACTGGCTGGCTAAGGCCAGAACATCCAGCGCCATGGTCTCTCCACTGCTGGTAGATAAGCCAAAATTCCCAAACTCTCCGTGCGGCGACTCAAAGCATCGGCCACCACATTAGCCTTCCCCAGGTGGTACAAAATAGTGATATCATAATCCTTAAGCAACTCTAACCACCTCCTCTGTTGCAAATTAAGGTCCTGCTGCTTGAACAGATGCTGCAAACTCTGGTGATCAGTATAGATCTCACAAGGAACACTGTACAATTATGATGCCAGATCTTCAAGGCATGAACAATAGCAGCTAAATCAAGGTCGTGGACAAGATAGTTCTTCTCATGCAACTTCAGATCCCTAGACGTGTAGGCAATCACCCTACCGTCCTGCATCAACACTGCTCCAAGGCCAATCCTCGAGGCATCACAATAGACAGTATAAGACCTCGAACCTGTAGGCAATATCAATACTGGGATGTAGTCAAAGCTATCTTGAGCTTCTGAAAGCTCTCCTCACACTCTTCCGTCCACCTGAACGGAGTAACCTTCTGGGTCAGCCTGGTCATAGGTGCTGGAATAGATGAGAATCCCTCAATAAATTGATGGTAATAACCCGCCAAACCAAGAAAAATGCGGACCTCTGTAGTTGAGGATGGTCTGGGCCAACTCTGCACTGCTTCCACTTTCTTCGGATCCACCTTGATCCCTTCACTCGATACTGCGTGACCCAAGAATTCCACAGAATCCAACCAGAACTCACATTTCGAGAACTTCGCATATAATTTCGTTTCTCTCAAGGTCTGAAGCACTGTCCTTAGGTGCTGCTCATGATCTTCCTGACTCTGGGAGTACACCAGAATGTCATCAATAAAGACAATGACGAATGAGTCAAGATATGGCAGGAATACACTGCGCATCAAATGCATAAATGTTTCTGGGGCATTGGTCAGCCCAAAAAACATAACAAGGAACTCGTAAAGACCATACCGAGTCCTGAAAGTAGTCTTCGGGATATCTGGCTCCCGAATCTTCAACTGATGATAATCTGAACGCAAGTCAATCCTAGAAAACACTCGAGCACCCTGTAACTGATCAAATAGGTCATCAATACGAGGCAAAGAATACCGGTTCTTCACTGTAACTTTGTTCAACTAGCGATGATCAATGCACATACGCATAGAACCATCCTTTTTCTTTACAAATAAAACAGGAGCACCCCAAGGTGACATACTAGGCCGAATAAAGCCCTTATCAAGAAATTCCTGTAACTGTTCCTTCAACTCCTTCAACTCAGGAGGAGCCATACGATAAGGAAGAATAGAGACGGGCTGAGTGCCCGGCAACAAATCAATGCCAAAATCGATATCTCTGTTAAGCGGCATGCCCGAAAGATCAGCTAGAAACACATCAGGGAAATCCCGCACCACTGGGACTGAATCAACTGCAGGGGTATCAATACTGACATCTCTCACATAAGCTAGATACGCGTCACACCCCTTCTCAACCATTCACTAAGCTTTAAGAAATGAAATAACTCTACTGGGAGTGTAATCTAAAGAACCCCTCCACTCTAATCGCAGTAAACCTCGTATAGCCAGCGTCACGGTCTTGGCGTGACAATCAGAATAGCATAATGGGGCGACAACCAGTCCATGCCCAAGATAACATCAAAATCTACCATGATGAGAAGCAATAAATCGGCTCTGGTCTCAAAACCACTAAGAGCAATCAAACACGACCGATAAATGCGGTCCACAACAAGAGAATCTCCCACAGGATAGAAACATAAATAGGGGAACTCAAAGAATCCCGAGATACACCCAAATGCGGGAAAAAATAAGAGGACACATAGGAATAAGTGGAGCCTGAATCGAATAAAACCGATGCATCTCTATGACATACCGGAACAATACCCTTAATGACAAAATCGGAGGCAACAACCTCAGTACGGGCAGGAAGGGCATAGTATATGGCCTGGACTCCCCCTCTAGGGCGACCTCTACCTCCCCGACCTCCACCTTTAGCTGGCTGAGCAGGTGGGGTAGCAACTAGTGCTGTGATCATAGCCTGGGAACCTTGTGGAGAACGTTGTGGTTGAGAAGTCTGTGGAGGTGCACCCCTCCTAAGTCTAGGGCAATCCCTCACCATATGGCGTGTGTCGCCACACTCAAAACAAGCTCTGGAAGGGAGTGGCGGCTGTGATTGGCTCGGGCTAGGTCTGCTAGACTGACCACTGAAAGCACCCTGTGTAAGAGGCGCACTAGATACTGGAGGTGCATAATAAGGCTCCTGAGGTCTAGGAGGAGCTGGAATACCACTGGCTGCTAGAAGAGCTGAATGAACGGGACGACTCAGATAACCCCTACCATGACGAACTGCAGCTGGGGCACGGGCACCAGAATAATGGCCCGACTCTCGATACCTTTTGGCCTCTCTCTCCTCCCTGTCCCGAGCATCCATGCCCTCTACTCTCCTAGCAATACTCACCACATGCTGATAGGCGATATCCATCTCTAGCTCCCCGGCCATGCTAGACCTGATGCTAGGAATGGGCCCCTCAATAAACCGGCAAACTCTCTCACAAACTGTAGAAACCAAGGTCGGCGCATGTCTAGCCAAATCACTGAAGCGGATAGCATACTCCGAAACAGTCATAGTACCCTGGAGCAAATGCTCAAACTCCGCGCGCCATGCGTCCCTGAGGCTCTGCGGGACATACTCCCTCAAAAACATATCCGAGAACTGGGTCCATGTAAGGGAAGCTGCCTCAGCCGGACTGTCCAACTCAAAAGTACGCCACCACTGACAGGCTGCCCCTCGAAGCTGGAAGGCAGTGAAAGAAACCCCACTCGACTCTGCTATGCCCATAGTGCGGAGGATACGGTGACACTCCTCTAGAAATTCCTGAGCATCCTCTGATGCTAGTCTACTGAAAGTAGGAGGATCGTACTTCTTATACCTCAAGCCTCCGCTGCTCCTCCTCTGAAGCACCTTCCCTACCCTCGGGCTGAACTGGGGCTACAGGCAGTACCGATATAACCTCTGGGATCTGATCAACCTGAACCCGCTGCTCTGGGCTGCGGGCGGCAGGAGTCTATGCTCCTCCCCCGGCCTGAGATGTGGCTGCAGCAAGGGGAATCAACCATGCCTGAGCTATAGTGTTGTACATGCTCATGAACTGTGCAAGGGTCTCCTGGAGAACCGAAGTAGTAGTAGTAGTAGGCGTATCAGGCGCCTGGGCTCCAGCTGGAACTGCTGGTGGCTTCTCTATAGCAGCTCGCGCGGGTGCTCTAGTTGTAGCACGTGCGCGTCCTCGGCCTCTACCCCGGCCCAGGCCTCTGGCGGCTCTAGCAGGGGGCGCGGGTGCCTAGTCATCTCCGGTAGCATGTGTCCTCACCATCGGTGAGAGATTAGAAGACAAAAGTTTAGAATTTTTGAAGTCAAAAATCTCGCACGACAAGGAATCAAATGAAGTGGAATTTTCCTAAAAATGCCATTGCCTCTCAAAGATAAGTGCAGACGTCTCTGTATCGATCCGCGAGACTCTAATAAACCAGCTTGTGACTCACGACTCCTATGAACATAGAGCTCTGATACCAACTTATCATGACCCAATTCCTCCCTCTGTGATCTGTCGTGACGGCACCTAGTCTCTACGACTAGGTAAGCCTAACACATTGCGGAAATAAAAACAAAAGCATGAATATTAACTATTGGCAATACAACTATCTATTAAGCAACTAAATGCCACTTGGCATATACAATTAACACATTCAGAAAAAGTACTGAACAATACCCCAAAACCCGGAAACTCGCAAGTCACAAACTACTAAGATGTTCTAATTGTTCTATACATCATCTCTACAGAAAGAAAGAGAAATGAACATAAGGGGATAGAGGGGGACTCTGAGGATCTGCGGGCGCGGGCAGATGTACCTTGAAGTCTCCAACAGGCAGCAGCGACTGCAACTAGTGATGAGGCTGGTACGATGAACATGGATCTGCACACGAAAAACATGTACAGGAAAGGGCATGAGTACACCACAACGGTACCCAGTAAGTGCCAAGCCTAACCTCGGTCGTGTAGTGACGAGATCAGGTCAGGACCCTACTGGTTTCGTCGGTCCCTCAAACATCATACGAACTTAGTCGATCCCTCAAATCACATCAAACAACGCTAAAACCACAAATCACCCTCCAATCCAAACTTAATGAACTTAAAATCTCAAAATTCTACAACCGATGCCGAAACCAACCCAACCATGTCCGATTGACCCCAAATTTTGCACGCAAGTCATATTCAACACTACGGACCTACTCCAACTTCCGAAATCAGATTCTGACCCCGATATCAAAAATCAACTTTCGTCATTTCAAGCCTAAATGAGCTACAGACCTCGAAAACACAATCTGGACACGCCCATAAGCCCAAAATCATCCAACTGAGCTAATATAATCGATAGAAATCCATTTCGGAGCCGTCTTCACACTGTTCCGACTACGGTCCAAATTCTAAGACTTATGCTCTCATTTAGGGACTATGTGTCCCAAAACACTCCGAAACTCAAAATGAATCATCCCTGCAAATCACAATAGCATAAAAAGATACGGGGAAAGCAACTAACAAGGGATCGGGGCGTAAATTCTCAAAACGACCGGCCGGGTCGTTACAAATTGTGATTTTGGTTATTGAATATCTCCTTATTCAACAAGGTAGGAAGTTCTAATATTTAGAATTTTAGGTCAACCAAGATTTTATATATTACAAATCCTTTCCTTGAAAATTTGGTTGTCCAAACACGAGAGAAAGAAAAATATGATTGATCCTGATTATAATAATTTATTGTAAAATTGAGGTTCGATGTTATTTATTTTGCTGATCAAATCTCAATAATTAGTGATTCAATGTAATGCAACTAAAATATTGCATATTAAATTATTTCTTTATTTAAAACTTATAATGAGCTAATTTTAACAATTTGAATCAACGAAAAAAATCAAAATAATAGTATTTTTGGTTGTATGTAAATTATAATTACAGTTGAATATAACAACTGTAATTATTCAAAAAAATATTACCGTATGTACGAAGTCTTAATATTTAAAAAATTAAAATTAATATAATATGGATAATTAATATATTTTTGTTTTCGATGAGGACCATATTGGAAGGTTTTTTTTCCTTTCCATAAATAGGCTTTTCCAACGACAGTAGTGATGCTTACTTGTTTTTGCATGATTCGGAATAGGAGTGACAAATAGATGATTTACGTCAAAATCTTAAATAATAACTTATCCAAAGTTTACGTTATAATTTTAACCAGTACAAATTGTAGCTTTATTTAGTTAATCGGATTGTAATAGTCTATGAATCTTCACTTAATTTTAACACAAAAATAATAAATTTTAATTACATGTAATTTATTATTTCGTCTTTAATATGAAATAAAAAATAAAGCATAAAAGAAAAATCTTTATAGAATAATGAAAGTGGCAATTACACCCAAAGAAAAAAACTACTAACTTTTAATTTATACCCAAAGTAATCATAGGCTTTTCTTCCGTTCTTTCATTTTCATTAAAACATAAATACATTATTTAATATTATAGTTAAATAATTTTAAAAATTATATATTTATTAAATTAGGGTTCACGCGCAAAACGCGTACCCTAAGACTAGTAACTAAAAAGATTCAACATTTTATAAGGTTTTAACAGACCAATCAAATTATTCCAATTAAAGTAATGATAATTAAGACAAACTTCTAAGGTACTAGTTAATGATAAATTTGACTATACAATGATGTCAATATTCCATAGACGAATTTACCGGACTTCAATCAATATGAATATCTAGATGATCATTCATTTTTATCCCTTTTAAATAAGATGATTACATCTTTGTCCAAATTTGTGACATTATGAGTATAGTAGTTTTATCCTTTACTAGAATAAGGACATGGTTCAAATCTCTCTAACCCCTTAATATTAGTTATAACTTGAAATAGTAAATGTATGTAGGAAATACTGGGTCCACCCATAAGGGGAGCTCTAAGGCCCAATAGGGTTATTAGTTAACCATAATATTTCCTATATAAGTACACTTAGTGTATACACTAAAATAATACTCTAAGCAGTATTTTTCTACGTGCTCTTTCTCTCAATCCAAACAAAGGTTTAGACTGTGGAATTGAGGGTTGCTCCAACACACCGTGACAACCACTGTCGACCAGTAATTCCAGTCGCGGTTCAATCCGTTTTCGCTTCCGCTTCACGAAGAACAAGTTCTCGTTTTACGATTTACGCGCTATCTAATGTGTTTAGATCATCGCATTTCCTTCATTGGTATCAGAGCCATAGGCTGATTTTCTTGTTCGAAAATAATAATAATATTAGAATAGTTCTATTACTTTGTGTAAATCTAGAACTACGTGTGTATATATTTTTTGAATGTTTCTCTATGCGATTGGGAACGGTTTTGAATTAGTGTTCAAAACTGATAGATGATAATAGTTTTTTTTAAAATTACTTTTCAAAATTGATAGTGTGAATTCCAGTGGCTATTTGTACACTCACAAACTTGTATCACTACATTAATTGATGTAATTTACAACAGCTTTGTTGATAGTTTTGCGGGTAACGATCCGATCGGTCGTTTTGCTTTCTAGAACCTTGTTCCCCTAAATAAGATTTTCCGTACTTGCTTTTACTGATTTATGACTTGTGGGGATGGTTGGTTCGGGATTTGAAAGAGTTTGGGTTGAAATTGGAACACTTGGTTCCTTAAGGTTGGCCTAAAAGGCCAAGTTTGACTTCGGTCGACATTTTGAGAAAACGACCTCGGAATCGAGATTTGACGGTTCAAATAGGCTCGCGCCGTCGTCGCTCGCTCGGCTTCAGATTCGGATTCGGTCAAATGATCGATTGATTGATTAATTTTTTGGACCAAATTTATTTGTTAATAGTAAATATTAACGTAATCTGTATCTGTAACAGAAGATTAATAATTCAAATTATACGTTTCATTGACTGTCCGTTTTTTTGTAAGGGAAAAACGTTTCCTCTGCCCGTTTTATTTGCGTAAATGGCCATGGCCATTTTACGTAACTGGCCTCTGAAGAGTTACAACTCTTCATTTTGAACTTAACAGGTTGGGGCTATAAATTGCAGTCCATTCTCTCAGATTTTCCATACGAATTTCTGACATCTCCTCCTTTCTTCTGCATTTTTTTAACTACTAAGCAACAGTAAGTGTGATTTGCTACTGATCTTTGTGTACCTTTTCCTCTTCCAATATGGGACAATGTCCCATTGTCAAGGGGAACTTAAAATTTCACTTAAAATTTTCATTTTCCCTCCATTTCCTATTCACCCTCTTTTAAGCTTATTTTAGCTAAAAACCTGATTGAGGTCTTATGTAGGTCTGCCCCTGCATGTAGTTGATCCAATCACAAATTAGTTTGACATTAATGTGTACGAGTTGATAGTGTATTATCCCAAAGCCTGGATTAATTAGCAACTAACGAAAGTGCCAACAATGAAGCATAAAAATCAACTAAAGATTTCTTTGTGAAGTCCGTCAACTAACTCCGTCACCTCCAACGAGTTGAATATTCGTATTCATTACTCCAGCTATAAATCTTTACAATTAGATGAAAATCATGTCACCAAATTAAGAAATAAATGAAAAATGGCAGCTGCTACTCCCGCATGTGTTCTTAGCCCATTGTTCAGGCTCAGCCCTCGACACAATGGCAGCGATCTCTACGATTCATTTGAACTTCAAGCTGTTGCCAAACAGCTAAATCATGCCCTCATCAAAGCATCCACTGGCTCATTTTCTCCCAAAAGTTCTGGTGTTTTAAAGTCTCCTTTTTACAACAAGTATTTGGGAGGTGTATATAAACAAAATGCTAAAGCTTCTATGAGAATTTCTTGCTCACAAATTAGGGATGAAGCAGTTGATAACAGAGCAGATTGTAGAAGCACAATGAATATATTTCTACGATTTTGGAGCGTGGCAAAACTGGGATTCCTGAGAAGCAAACAAAATCCCTGCAGATCAAACTCCTACGTCTAGTAATTTAACTGCAGCTAAATGCATATGCGGATTCAGAATTTTAAGTCTGGATGCAGAATATCATTACGACAACTTTTATTTTGTATGCACGACTATAAAATGTAGTTCAAGTCTAGCTATGTCGTGGCCCTGTGGGTGCAACTGCACCTAATACATCCATTGCTATGGTTTAATGGATGAATATGTGCTTTAATAAAATGTACTCTATATATACTACAGGGCGTATCTATGTGTTTGGAGCATGGGGCACGTGAACCTATGTTTCTTGTACATGTTCCTCTTTCGATTCCATGTATAATAATATTATATCCACAATGACCCACACTGCATCGAACTTTTTTCGAGTCTGCGGGAGTCCAGTAACGAAGTCCATAGTGATCCGCTCCCACTTCCACTCGGGAAGCTCAATCCTCTGAAATGAACCACCGGGTCTCTGATGCTCGTACTTGACCTGCTGACAATTCAAACACCGAGCCACATATGCGACGATATCCTTCTTCATTCTCCGCCAACAATAATGCTGCCGCAAATCCTGATACATCTTCGCGGCGCCCGGATGAATAGAGTATCGGGAGCTATGGACCTCCTCTAATATCAACTCTCGAAGACCATCCACATTGGGCACACAAACTCGGCCCTGCAATCTCAAAACTCCATCATCACCTATGGTAACCTGCTTGGCACCTCCGTGCTGCACCGTGTCTCTAAGGATACACAAATGGGGATCATCAAACTGCTGATCTCGGATACGCTCCAATAATAAAGAACGAGCGACTGTGCAAGCTAACACACCACTGGGCTCAGAAATATCCAACCTCACGAACTGGTTGCCCAAAGCCTGAACATCCAAAGCAAGCGGCCTCTCACTGACCGGAATATAAGCTAAACTGCCCATACTGGCTGACTTCCTACTCAAGGCATCGACCACCACATTGGCCTTTCCCGAATGATATAAAATGGTGATATCATAGTCTTTCAACAACTCCAACCACCTCCTCTGCCTCAAATTCAACTCCTTTTGCTTGAACAAATACTGCAAACACTTGTGATCCGTGAACACCTCACATGCCACGCCATACAGATAACGCCTCCAGATCTTCAACGCGTGGACAATGGCTGCTAACCCCAAATCATGAACCGGATAGTTCTTCTCATGGATCTTCAACTGTCGCGAAGCATAGGCAATGACCTTGCCAACCTGCATCAACACTGCTCCAAGCCCAACACGAGATGCATCGCAGTAAACTATATAAGGCCCTGAACCTGTGGGCAAAACCAACACCGGTGCCGTAGTCAAAGCTGTCTTGATCTTCTGAAAGCTCGCCTAACACTCATCCGACCATCTGAACTGGGCACCCCTCTGGGTCAACCTAGTCATCGGGGCTGCAATAGATGAAAACCCCTCCACGAACCGACGATAGTAGCCTGCCAATCCCAAGAAACTCCGAATCTCTGTAGCTGATGCTGGTCTAGGCCAGTTCTTGACTGCCTCAATCTTCTTCGGGTCCACCTGAATACCCTCTGCTGATACAGCATGACCCAGAAATGCAACTGAACTCAACCAGAACTCACACTTCGAGAACTTAGCATATAACTGACTATCCCTCAGAGTCTGAAGAACCACTCTAAGGTGCTGCTCGTGCTCCTCCTGGTTGCGGGAATATATCAATATATCATCAATGAAGACTATCACGAACGAATCTAAATAAGGCCTGAACACTCGGTTCATCAAATCCATAAAAGCTGCTGGGGCATTTGTCAACCCGAATGACATCACCAAGAACTCATAATGCCCGTACCGAGTGCGGAAAGTTATCTTAGGGACATCGGATGCCCTAATCCTCAACTGGTGGTAGCAAGATCTCAAGTAAATCTTTGAAAATACCTTGGCACCCTGAAGCTGGTCGAACAAATCATCAATCCTCGGCAGCAGATACTTATTCTTGATTGTAACCTTGTTCAATTGCCGGTAATCGATGCACATTCTCATTGACCCATCCTTCTTCTAAACAAACAACACCGGCGCACCCTAAGGCGAAACACTGGGTCTAATGAAACCCTTCTTAAGCAAGTCTTGCAATTGCTCCTTCAACTCTTTCAACTCAGGCGGGGCCATGCGATACGGCGGGATAGAAATGGGCTGAGTGCCCGGAACCAGATCAATGCAAAAGTCGATATCCCTTTCGAGTGGCATACCCGGCAGGTCTGAAGGAAATACCTCAGGAAACTCCCGAACAACGAGCACAGAATCAATAGGAGGGACCTCAACACTAGAATCGCAAACATAAGCCAAACATGCCAAACACCCCTTCTCGACCATATGCCGAGCCTTCACATAAGAAATAACACTACGGGTAGAATGACCAGGAGTCCCTCTCCACTCCAAACGAGGCAAACCCGGTAAGGCTAAGGTCATAGTCTTGGCATGACAGTCCAAGATAGCGTGGTAAGGTGATAGCCAGTCCATCCCCAATATAACATCGAAATCAACCATGTCCAGAAGCAATAAATCTACACGAGTCTCCAGACCCCCAATCACCACAATACAAGAACGATGGACTCGATCTACCAGGAGGATGTGATGACCCGGTCGTTCGTCTCATGAGTTATCGCTCCGTTTCCCCCATTTCTGCTTCTTTATGTTTTTATCCGTGTTTTGAGGTATCGGGTTGGTTGGATTGAATCCGGGTTGTTTGGAGAGGTTTGACACACTTAGTCTTTTTTAAGAAGGTTTGAGTTGGAAAAATCAACCAGACGTTCACTTATGTGTTAGAGGGCTCGTATGTGAGTTCCGATGGCTCGGTTAGCTTCCGGAGGTGATTTATGACTTAGGAGTGTGATCGGAATGGGTTTTGGAGGTCCGGAGTAGAATTAGGCTTGAATTGGGCGAAGATGATATTTTGGTGATTTCCGGTTGATAGGCGAGATTTTGATCCAGGGGTCAGAATGGAATTCCGAGAGTTGTAGTAGCTTCATTGTGTCATTTGGGATATGTGTGCAAAATTTCAGGTCATTCGGACGTGTTTTGATTGGGTTTTTTATCTAAAGCGTATTTCGGAAGATTTTTAGAAACTTAGGCTTGAATCCGATGTGTTTTGGGTAATTTGATGTTGTTTGAGGTGTTTTGATGATTGGAGCAAGTTTGAATAAGGTTTTAGGATGTGTTGNGGATTTAATTGCTTATTTTCAAGCATTTACGATTTCCTTTATTTCCCGAAACTGACTTGTCTCCTTGTTTTCTTTTTGTAACTGTCTTTCAATTATTTAAATATCGCGTTTATCATTTTATAAACGTGCAAATACTTGACAACATGCTACTTATTGTTGCATAAATCATGCTCAACATCATATTCCACTTGTGTGTGATCAATCCTATAGCAACGCGGCAGACATAGCTGCACCATCGTCGGTCTGAGCTACCACACCCGGCTGAACTGCTCCAACTGGCTGAGCCGCTGGAGTCTGAAACTGGGGAGCTACCTGCTCCGGAGTGCGAGTAGCAGGAGTCTGGGCTCCTCCTCCAGCCTGAGAGACGGCTGGTGCTACAGGAAGTAAACTTGCCCTAGTGACACTCTCCATAAGGCCCACTGACGGACCAGAGCATCCTGAAGAACTGGGGTAGCAATAAACCCCTCTAGGACCTGAGCTGGGCCGACCGGAACCGCTGCGGCCGGAACCTCATCATCAAAGTCAACCTGAGGCTCCGCTACGGGTGCTGCTGCCCTGGGCTGAGCTATGCCCCTGCCTCGGCCTCTAGCACGGTCTCGGCCTCGCCCTCTGCCCTTCGTGGGAGCTGCTGCTGGGGGCTCGGGCTGCTGATCGGTAGATGAGGAAGCGCATGTTCTCGCCATCTGCGAAAGAACAGAGTAGAAATTCAGTTAATATGGAGAAACCAAACCGCACGACAAGAAAGAACAAATGTGAAGTTTTCCTAACTCGGTAGCCTCTGGAGGATAAATACAGACGTCTCCATACCGATTCCTCAGACTCTACTGAGCTTGTCCGTGAATTGTGAGACCTATGTAACCTAGTGCTCTGATACCAACTTATCACGACTCGGATTTCCCACCTTTGGGAGTCGTGATGGCGCCTACTCGTAGAAGCTAGGCAAGCCACGAAGTTTAGAAATCTTTAACTCTTTCATTTTAATCCTTTTAACAACTTGCATTTACAGGTAATGAACATTTAAATAATAGCAGAAGATGAAATTTAGCGGAAGACTTAGTCTGATATAATGCCAAAATAAATATGAAAATGCCAACATGCGTCTCTACCCAGAAACCGGTGTCACAACATTCACGGACCGTCTATAAATACTACATACAGATGTCTGAAGAAAAGAAATACAATCTGTCTCGGATACAAATGAAAATAGAACATATAAGTAGATAGAAGAGACGTCGGGCCTGCGGACGTCTGCAGGGCTACCTCGGAATCTCTGTGGACTGAAGGCTGGCTCCCCAAGTGCTACTGCCCAAAAGCTGCTCTGGTATCTGCACATAGTGCAGAGTGTAGCATCAGCACAACCGACCCCATGTGCTGGTAAGTGTCTGGCCTAACCCCGGCGAGGTAGTGATGAGGCTAGGACCAGACTCCAGAAAAAACCTGTGCAGTTATATAATATACGACGGAAAAATAACAGAAATAACAGTCTAAATGGGAGGGGGGTACATGCTTCGGGGAAACATATCAAATCCAGCAGAAACTTAAGAAAAATATGAAAGAACAGCTCAGAATCTACAACCCAAACAATGATAATAGCTTTGTTGCCGCGCGCAACCCGATCCAATATAACATTTAATAATGTTGCGGCGTGCAACCCGATCCAATATAACATTTAACATTGTTGCGGCGTGCAACCCGATCCATATTTAATATTGTTGTGGCGTGCAACCCGATCCATATTTAGCATTGTTGCGGCATGCAACCCGATTCATATTTAATATTGTTGCGGCGTGCAACCCGATCCATATTTAATATTGTTGCGGCGTGCAACCCGATCCATATTTATTATTGTTGCGGCGTGCAACCCGATCCATATGTATATAATATCAACAACCACTATGCCAAGTATCCCGACAAGGGATCATCAATAACTACACTGTCCTGGCAAGGGACTTAACAGTAAAATAAACACGTCCTGGCAAGGGAGAATCAGCTATAACCAATCTTAACTCAACTCCTAATCATCTCAGATAACACCAATACCCAATCACAAGTACTTTCCACGAAAACAAACTCAATCCTTACTCAATATCGAGAATCATCAATTAAAGCATCCGTAGTATCATTTAGGAACACAACAAACTACAATTTAAGACTCACGGTCATGCTCGACACCAACATATAGATACTCGTCACCATGCCTATACGTCGTACTCAACAAGAAATAATTAGCAAATAGGACTCAACTCCTAATCCCTCAAGCTAAGGTTAGACCGAACACTTACCTCGAACTTCCACGGCCAACTGAATCCTCAAATACCGCCTTTCCTTTCGAATTTTGGCTCCAACACAATAGAATCTATACATAATCGACTTAATAACATCAATGAATGCTAAACAATCCAATTCCAATTCTTAATTATAGCTTTTCAATCATTCTTCCCAAAAATCCAAAAATTGACCCCGGCCCGCTTGGTCGAAACACGGGGTTCGGACCAAAATCCGGTCACGCATTCACCCACGAGCCCAAATATATAATTTGTTCCAAAATTCGACCCCAAAACGAGGTCGAAATCATAAATATATAAAAAGCCCTAGCTCTACCCAAATCCCTAATTTTCTACCCTTAATCACATGTTTTAGGCCTAAAAATCTAGTGGGCGTTGATAAAAATGGAAGAAAATAAGTTAAAGATTACTTACCCAAGAGATTATGGTGAGGAAATGCTTCAAAAATCGCCTAAGAGCTTTGGAGAAGAAGAGGTTTTTGAAAGTTTATGAAAATCCCGTAAGTGTTCTGTTTTGGTCTTTTTAAAAATCACTGGGCGAAAATACTCATCGCATTCGCGGCAGGTCCCTCCCGTTCGCGGTGGGTTAGGCTTGATAAGCCTTCGCGTTCGCGGAGTAGAAACTACTCGAGCCTCGTGTTCGCGGATCAGTGGCCGCGTTCGCGATGAACAAATTGGTGACCCCCTCCCCAGAACCTTACGCGTTCGCGAGTGCAAGGACGCGTTCGCGAAGGACCTCCCCCCTCGGCTTCGCGTTCGCGTCTCGAGCTTCGCATTCGCGTAGAAGAAATTGGGCACCTGGGATACTTTCCTTACGCGTTCGCGAGTGGGCCCACGCGAACGCGAAGAACAAAATCCCTGGGCACTGAACAGCAGAAAAACCTGCAACTTTTTATAAGTCCAAAACCTCCCGAAACACATCCGAAACACACCCGAGCCCTCGGGGCTCCTAACCAAACATACACACTAACTCAATGACATCATACGAACTTATCCGTGCGATCAAATCACCAAAATATCCTCAATAACAAAGAATTAAACCTCAAAATCAAAGATTTTTTCTCAAACTTCATAAAACATCAACTTTTGCAATTTAGGTCCGAATCACGTCAAATGACATCCGTTTTTCACCAAATTCTACAAAAACGTCTTAAATCATATATAAGACCTGTACCCGGCGCCGGAACCAAAATACGGGCCTGATACCATCATGTTCTAATCAAATTTCATTTCAAAATACTTTAAACAATTTCAGAAAATAATTTTCTTTGAAAATTCATTTCTCGGGCTAGGGACCTCGAAATTCGATCTCGGGCATACGCCCAAGTCCCATATTTTACGGGTCCGGGTCCGTTTATCCAAAACGTTGACCGAAGTCAAATTAGTTCATTTATTAGCCAAATGTTATCATTTTTCACAGATTTCCATATTTAAGCTTTCCGGCTACGCGCCCGGACTGTGCAAGCAAATCGAGGCAACTCTAAATGAGGTTTTCAAGGCCTCGGAAACACAGAATTTAGTTCACATTACCTCCTATAGCAAAGGTTGATACCTTGTTTATTTTAAATAAATACCCTTTTAAAAAATTATATTCCATAGCTACCTTTTGATTTTTTATAGCCAAATATCTATTTATGGTCACCTCCTACCCTTAAGCCATAAAATAAGCTTTGTATTATTTTTCTTTCTCCACGCAAATTTCTCCTATCCCCTCAAATTTCTCGTATCCATACCCCATATCTATTCTCCCTCTCTCTCTCTCTCTCTCAGCTTCCACCTTCATCTTAATACCAGAACTCTCCGGCAAAGCATCAAATCCATCCAGTTGAAGGAAGGGATACGCTTAATGTATTCTCCCTCTATTCTCCATCCAGTTGAAGGAAGGGATACGTTCAAATTCATCCCCTACCCCATATCTATTCTCTCCCTCTCTCTCTCTCTCTCTCTCTCTCTCTCTCTCTCTCTCTCTCTCTCTCTCTCATGTTCCACCTTCATCTTACTACCATAACTCTCCGGCAATGCATCAGAATTAGAGTTTTCCGACGAAGACTTTTGGGCTGGCGAGCAATCATCCGGTATAGAAATTTTCTCCGGCGTAACAACGACAACCGGAGGCAACGGTGACGGCGAGACGACATTAGGGTTGTTCTTGAACAAAGACGACGGAGTTTGGGGCTGAGCAACTTGAATTTTCTGTCAATATATTTCAATGTATTTCAATGTATCTCGATGTATTTCATTGTATTCATTGTCTTTTTTTCCAATGTATTTCAATATATCTCGTTGTATTCCATGTATTTCATTGTATTCACTGTCTCGTGGTTTTCATATAATTTTTGAATTAATATAATTTATGTATTCAGATGTATATATGTATTCAAATTGCTATGTTTTTGTTGTATTTATCGGCTGGAAAAATTTTCAACATATTTTCTCTGAAGATTGCTATGTTTTTGGGGTGTTTTTCGGTTGAGAATCTTTTTTATAACTGGAAATACAAATTTTATGTGTTATAATTGAGTTTGTTGAGTTATATTAGGAGTCTATTATGTTAATTGATTCACTTTCCGTTTAAAACAGCTGAATAGACCATGAATTGCGCTATTTACGTTACTGTATTCACAAATACATATCGCAAATACAGTCGAATACAATATTCTGCCTAGCTGTAATCCCCTGTTTCACGCCATGGATACAGTCGAATATATACAAAAATCTGTCTAGTTGTAATCCCCTGTTTCACGCCTAGAAATGCTACTGTATTCATGAATACGGTAGCTTAAATACATCGAATACACTCTAAAAACCTGAAAACATAGCTATAGGAAGTAATATAGTAAATGGTAGCTACAACTAGCTAATAACCACTAAAACATAGTGATTTCTGAAAGTTTCTCTTTTATAAAAACTGATCTAACAAAATAAATTAAACATAGCTGTAAAAAGGATGGTGTTTGAATGTTATCCCACGTACGATATTAGGAATTGAGAATGTAGCATATTCATAACATTTTTTCCTCGGGGAAAAATCATTTTTACCCTCTAACTTTGACTTAAAAATCAAACATCTCACCCAACAGTGAACAATTGATATTTTCCTATGCAAAATATAATTTTTCAATTTTTTCAATTTATGGGGTGCCCTAAATGTTAATCAAAAACTATTTCTCCCTAATTTATCTTTACTAACTATAATTGAAAAATTTACATGAAAATACACTTGGAAAAAGCATTTTTCACTCGCATAACCCACAAATACGGTTTTCATCCGGTAGCCAACAAACATTAATCAATTTTATGAAAACAAGTCAAACTCGCAAATTTCATCAAACTTCGTCAACTACACCCATAATCACGTCTAAATCAGATTTCGCTTTTTTCTTTCATTTTTATCTTTTCCCTTTTTCGTTTTTATTCTTACTTGTTCTTTGTACGTGCGTTGCACGTGTAACTCGCGCTCATCAATATATATATATATATATATATATATATATATATATAAATGCTAAATTTTAATGTTATTACATTAACATAGTAATTGCATTCAATATATCCTGAATATACAAAAAGGGAAGTCTGGTGCATTAAGCTCCCACTATGCGCGGGGTTCAGGAAAGACCCGGACCATAAGGGTCTATTGTACGCATACAAACACGATAAAAACATTTAAAAATAAGAATTCTCAAAATATTTATCATGATTGAAGAGAAAATCTAGTGAGTATTAACGGTCTAGATCAGAAAAAAAGAAGAAGAAAAAAAAAACTCTAACGACAATATAAAAGATATATGGAGCTGTCATTTGTTGCAAGAGAAAAAAAATTAATGACTACTCAAATAAATCATCTTCTATTATTTCATTATTATTGCTTTGTATTATTTTAATTTTACTCTTAATACTATATCATCACCAATTGTGTTTTATGTTCTGATTGCTTTAACCACCAATACTCTTTTTATTGAAACAAATTTATGTATCCTAATAGTTTTTCCAACTTGAATTTTCTTTTAACTAATATGATGAATTTAGAAAGGAATGGGATAGAATTATTTTGTTAATTAGTTAAGTCAAAAACTTAATTATTTGTTCTCAACATTAAAGAAAATATTTTATTTCTTATTGATTAAAATTCTTAATATTAGTTCACCCAAAATTTAAATATTTAACTTTAATTATAATTTTATTTACTACAGATTCTATTTTAAGTAATAAAAAATCGATCTGATATTTTGCTTTTGGATATTTGTATTTGACTATTAGTGTTACTAAATACTTTTCTAGTCTCTCTCTCTCTCTCTCTCTCTCTCTCTCTCTCTCTCTTATATTTTTAAATATTATCTTTTCATTTATCTTAATTATTAAGTGTAATTTTTAAAGATATTATACATAAGAAAAATTACTAAAAAGAAAAATATTGTTTGGAGAGATAATTAGTTCAAATATAATATGAACTAGTTTAGTCCACATATAATAGCATGAAAGGAATTATAATTATGTTATATTATTCAAAGAAAAAATAATTTATTTAAGATAATTAAAATATTTATTGGCTTTAAAGTCCAATATAAAGATTTAACAAACAAAAAAAAATTAGGTGCAAGACAGGGATAACTTTTAAAGTATTAACCTTTATTTTTACATATATTCAAAATGTCCTAGTTGGTATTTTTACAACTTATACAAGAACTAAATGTGGGAAAGTTATATTACTTATTTGAAGTCCTAAAGATCTTTTAAATATTAGGCATAAAAGTTGCATGATCTATTAATTACTTTAATTTCGTTAAAACACACGTTAGTTTATTCTTTTTTTTTCATAGAACTACATCCACTAAAAGTAATATGAAAATAATTATAATTACATTATATATGTATGGAGTTTAAACAAGGAAAGCATTTATATATGATAAAATACCAATTGATATTTAAGTCCTGAAATTTAAGACTTCTTACCTACCTCTAATAAGGAAAGATTTACTAATCAAAATTTTAGTTAATTTTAAATATTAAAAAATTAATTAAATGACTATTTTATCCAATGTGAAATCTATTTTTAAAGGGTAAAATTGCGAATGATATTTCTCTAAGGGGTTTCGTGCTTTTAATATTAGTATAGATAGATTTATTATCAATCTTAAGTTGTTATTTTCAGCCTTTAATCACTATAGAGTAAGTGCGTTGCACGTGTACATCTCGGTCGACATTAAAATAAATGCAACATTATATTCATTTTATGAGAAAAATGAGTTTTATTATATTGACAAATTGTATTAAAAATTGATATCATCTCAACCTGCAAAGATGAATATATTGTTTAGTTCTTATATAGTAGTTCTAATTATAGATATTTATAGTACACGATAATAATATGTTAAGGTTATTGCATCTTATCTAATATCTTTTAGACTATGTTTTTGATCTAAATATACTTTCAACTTTGCAATAAGACTATTGAAAATGTTGACACCTCTGGATCTTGCAACATGGATACCATCTGTGTTTTTGCCTTCTGATGTTTTACGTGTAAAGGTGTTGCAAAGTAGTTAGTTTTACAATTTTAACAAGAATTGAATAGATTTCAATTATCACGTCTTTTACAACTAGAAGGGAAGGATAGGATTTGTTGGTTATGAGGTGCAAATAACTTTGTTACTTTGTCTATTACGGGTAAATATTGAGGCGAGTTCCCGATAGTCATACAAGTTGACAATTCCTTATTTTTAATCCAAACATCAATAAATGTAAAGAAATATATTTTTGAGATTTTCATATTGTATAGTCACACATTCAATAATATCATCGGCAAATATTTAATATATGTATATTAACTATGGAATATCAATATTTTTGGTGTAGAAAGTAACTTTGCTAAAATTACACCACCAGTTCAAAAGTCTAAGCAAAGGAAATAAGTCAAAACAACAAAACCAAACTTTCACAATGTAAGACTAGGCAACCAACTTTCTGTTACATTTATTAGGCTAAAATACACTATAGTAGTTTTTAACCCTTTTGTTCCACTCATCTGGCAAACTGGTAGTGCCAGCTTAAAACGCATCGTCCCCTTCCCCTCGTGTGTATCGCCCCCCTTTTCTTCCAATTCCTTTTCTTCGGATTTCCCTTGCTAAATCTCATCAATTTCACCGTCCATTTCTCTTCTACAAAACCCTCCAATTCCCACTCACAATCACAATTTTCTTGAAAAATCCCCTTTTTTCCAATGGCTTCTTTCAGTGTTCCTTGTCCCAAGATTTCTGTTTTATCCGTTGCTTCTTCCCATTCCACCTCGACCCAACAACCCCATGTCTCCGTTTCCTTGAGATCCACGCCTGCATTGCTCCCTCGTCTTCAGGTTTGTTTTCCCTTTGACGTTAAATCTTAAAGATTGAAACTTTACCATGCATTTGATTGAATTTAGGGGGTGTGTGTGTGTGTGTTTTCCTTCAGGGGTCCAGTCGATTCCAATCTCAGGTGTTTAAGGTGAATGCCCAGCTCAATGAGGTAATTTTCTTTGATATTCCAGGTTTCTTGTTAAAATTTTGAGCCCCATAAAGAAAAGTTCTGTGATAAAATTATTAGTCTGATTGTGTAATTTTAGATTAGGAGGTTGCTGTAAGGCTGATAGCTAAATAAATATAGTTCAGTTATAAGGAATCATTTGAATCATTATATATTCTGATTTATCAGGAAAAAAAGAGAGACAGAAGATTCATATGGTCGACCCCAATTATTTTGGATTCGAGCTTACTTGATTGAATGAATTTTGTAAATATAAGATTGCTTTTGAGAGTAGTAATTATAAACAACTTCTAGTACTTTTTTTGTGTGTGTACATTATTGGCGTGAAATGAGTTTATATGAAGTAACATGGTCAGTCGGGATTCAAACAGCCAACCCTAGCTTGTTTGAGACTGAGGCTTAGTTGTTGTTGTTGTTGTTGTTGTTGTAAGGTTGCTATTGACAAGTCGACCAATTCAAAACCAGTTTCTGAGAAAAGCTTGGAGGAAGTCCCAAACACTGAGTACTCAATTCCAGATGCTTCGTCCATTCAAGCATTCATGTCTCAAGCAGCCGATCTTGTTGAGTGCGTTGAGCTCTCGTCACCTGTTTAGTTCGTTTTCTTGTCTTTTGCTAGAGTTAAAAGTTTTTGGGTTTTTGTGCTTAGGCTTGTAGATTCGAGGGATATTGTGGAGCTGCAGCTGAAGCAAAAGGATTGTGAAATCCTTATAAGGAAGAAGGCGGCATTGCCCCAGCCACCTGTTGTTATGGCCCCACCTTCTGTTCAGCAGGGCTTTTATCAACCACAGTTGCCTCCTGCAAGTGCCCCTGCTCCTGCGGCTCCAGCAGCTCCTGCACTTCCGCCACCTGCGCCTTCAAAGCCTAAGTCTTCACATCCTCCGATGAAATGTCCAATGGCTGGAACATTCTACCGATCGCCTGCCCCAGGGGCACCACCTTTTGTAAAGGTAAACACACATATCGCTTTCACCTGTGTTATAGTAGCCATTGGACCAAGAGCAGGGTATTCTGATATTTTGCCAAAAGTTAAGAGTCTCATTACGAAGTAGGCTAAGGAGTACCTTGGTTTAATCACTCCATATATTTAGTAAATTAGCAATTAAAGTGAAGGGCGGAAAAGAAGAATGGAGCAGTTATGAACAATTACTATGAAGCAATTAAACTTGTGTCATTGCTCTAATACTAATAGTTTGAAGTTTGGAGTAAATTTGTCAGAGCAGGGGCCTACTCCCACTGTTTCAGTAGATCGCACATTTTGGCAGTCTGAAATTTTGCTGCTGCTGTTTACTGTTTTTTCCTTTCCCCCAATTTGTCCCTCTTTTGCCCCTTTTTTTGGGAGGGGAGCTGTTAATTTTTGGTCTATATATAGTGTTCTATAGGCAAAAGAACATCCTGAAATTTTCTAGAAAAAAGAATGAAAAGGGGATTAATTCTTTCATGTTGCACTATAGCATGACCCCGGATTCCTTAATTTTATGTCAAAATTTGGCATTAAATGTTTGGATTAGTCAGGAAACCAGAGAAATATTAAATCAAGGGCAAATTCACTATAACACTTTTCACATCTTCTAGCGACCAAAGTAGAGAATGTTTGCTACTATGTGCTTGCCTGCAGCTTCTTTTCCCTTTACCTTTATACATTCTTCGTCTTGTTGTTTTCTCGTGACCCTGACTAAAATGGCGAACTAACAGGTAGGAGACAAGGTCCAGAAAGGGCAAGTAGTTTGCATCATTGAGGCCATGAAATTGATGAATGAAATTGAGGTAAGTTCTGGATTAAGATTTGTGTTCATGTGCAAAATCAGTTCTATACTTGCTGTGATAGATAGATTCATAAAAAGATGATTTTGATTGGGTAGAAACATATATAATCAGATAATTTCTAATGTGGAACATGTCTAAGTGTTGTATTTTCAGTTTTTTCTTTTTTGTTGCATCCATTCTCATGGTAAATTGGTAATTGGAGGCCTATATAAATGAAGTAAATAGGTAAGTGATGTGTCATAAAAAGGAGCTCCTCTCAACATTTTCCATTTTGGTGAAGTTGGTTGCAAAATTACCTGAAATCATTGTCTTGTTGAATGTTTAGAATTGAATGGCATCGTCAATTCTGACTTTTGAAAACTGTTGAGTTAACTCAACCGTAATTACTCGGGCTCTGGGGAGAGTCGCACCATGACCTACAAGTTTTTAGTTCCTCTTTTACCTACTCGATTCATCATTTTTGAATTCCTTATCAGGCTGATTCATCTGGAACCATAGTTGACATAATTGCAGATGATGGAAAGCCCGTTAGCGTGGACACGGTATGTCAGTCTTTCTCTAGCATATACCTTTAGACTAGTTTGAGTCTACTTGTGCTTTATGTGATTCCCAATCTCTTCTTGCAGCCTCTATTTGTCATTGAACCTTGAATAAAAGGGTTGTCCTGGTGTGCAACATAGGTGGCAGGCGCAGAGTGATATTCTATAGTTATTGAGGGAAAAATCTGTTTTTAGGTCAAGGCAGATATGCTCTTCACAGAGATTGGATCACCATATGACTGTAGTTCAAATCTATGATCATATTTATAAATTTTATTTGTCATTGCTTATGCTGCTCATAAATTTTGGAACGATGAATCTATCTTTATAAAGTTGTTTGTTGAGTTACTTATATCTCTAGTCTATCATCACTCCACTATCTCTCTCTTCAAGTACTTTAATGCTATGTGTCCCCAAGGCTTTGATTCAATGGGACTACACAGCGTGTGATATGTGTGGGTTAGGCACACGTCACAAGTTTGAACTTTGCAGTGGATGAGATTTAAGTAGAGAATGATAGAGGGACGAGCCTACCATCATCGAGGTTTCGACTTTCGAGTCTTGTGCAAGTTGACTATCACGGGTTTCTTGATATTAGAATAAAGTTCTTTAATGGTATGAGCTGAGATATGATGGATGGTTTCAACCTAATCTAGTTTAGTGTTCAAATGTGGTCCAGTTCAAGATATATGCCTATGAGCTTTGTTGTTTGCTTTATAGGCAAAGAAATGTAGGTCTAGGCCCTAGGATCCAACAATTCACTAGTTTTGAAATATTATTTCAGACTCGACATTTATTTTGAAATACAATGCCATCAAATTTTCTTGCTTGGCCGGGGACCAACGCCTACTTAGCTTGTCATGAGGCCCATAATTCCAAAGCTGAGTCAACAGGGAGAAACTCAAAAATAGCCAGGTTTACAAGTGGTCATTCAAAAATAACCAATCGTAATTTAGTCACTTTTCATGTAAGGATAAATTTGAACGAAAACGCTGTTCAAAATAATATATCGGCCCAGCATAATATACTGGAACTTTCCGCGTGTTAGAGTTCCAGCATAATATGCTGGAAATTCATACACATGTGCACCGATCTTCAGTATATTATGCTGGAACTTTCCTTGTTGCAGCAAAATAGTGGCTATTTTTTATGACTTTGCAAATGCTGGCTATGTTTGAATCACCAGTCCGAAAACTGGCTAGCCCGTGCTATTTTTACGAGTCAACAACATAACAAGTTCTTATTAAGCGTGCAATCTATTTTTGTTTTGCATTTCTCCTCAAACAAATAGGCGACTTTATCATTGCTTCAACTAGTACAGATAGACGGGAGAAAGACACAATGGATTATAAAAAGCCAGCCTGGTGCACTAAGCTTCCGCTATGCGCGGGGTTCGGGGAAGGACTGAACCACAAGGGTATTATGCATTTCTGCAAGAGACTGTTTTCACGTCTCGAATCCATGACTTCCTCGTCAAATTTATTATACAATTTATTATTTATCGGCATATTCACAATTAGGGATGAAAGTGTGATAACTAATAACAGAACAATCAGTTTTGTAAAAGGTACTTTTAACTTCACGAATACTGTCTTTCCAATTCACTTCAAGCAAATTATTCTTTGACAACGATTCTTTTATCATTATACAATTCTAAGATTGATAGTTGACACTAATCTACATTTTTTAGGTTCTACAACTATAGTACTATCTTACTGATAATCGAAGATCCAATCTACTTCACTACCTGAGTCATGACTAGGAGTGGCAAGCGGGTGGGCCAGGTCGGATATGGTTCGGGTCGAAAATGAGTAATGAAAAAATGAATCAATTATCCGACCCGACCCATATTTAATACGGATAAAAAATGAGTTATAAGCGGATAATATGGGTAACCATATTATCCATGACTTCTTACATATGATCACTTTTGGGGGAATTCTTAGTCTCCCTAACTTGAGGAACCCGCAATTTGAGGCTTTATAAATGTAAAAGTTAGACCCATTGGTTACCCATTTTCAAAATTGATAATATGGTTCTTATCCATATTTGACCCGTTTTTAAAAGACAAAATTACACAATAATGCACTTCATAAGTAGACCTTGCACTATTTTAGCCCAGTTACAAGTTTGCAAATGTGTAGCCAAATATCAATAAGACCTTTTTCTTTTACCATTCCCTCTAACAATAACAACCTCATCTTTTTTTCATCACCAACCTACCGTACTATAACTCTCTCCTCATTTTTCACCCATAAATATTTAATTTAATTAATAAAAAAGTATCATATGCAAACAAAAAATGAAAACGAAATCAGTTCCCTATTTTTAGTGTAACCATTGATCGAGACACTCAGTCAACACTCATTCATGCCTTCTCCCATAATCAATATTTCTCCGAATTATTTTTTTTTGGTTTTCTTATTTTGTGTATCTTTAGGCGTGAAATATCCGTGAGTATGTGTTCTCTTTTTTCCTCAAGTTTATACATACCTATCACAACTACAAAATGCAAAATCGGACGCGAGAAACCTAACATCTCATCTTGTTCAACGCTAATCTTCTTAAATTTCGATTATGATTTTGTGAGAAATTTGGAGTATGTATTGTTTGAACTTAATAGAAATAGCCTAATAGCTCGTTTGGCCAAGCTGTAAAAATCAGCTTATTTGAAGAAGTGCTTTTTTTTAAAAGTGCTTTTCTCAAAAGTACTTTTGGTGAGAAGCAGTTTATGTTTGGCCAATTAGTTTGAAAAGCACTTCTGAGCAACAATTAGTGTTTGACAAGCTTTAAAGAACTGCTTCTAAGTATATTTTTCTCAAAAATGCTTCTCAAAAAAGTATTTTTGGAGAGAAACTACTTTTTTCTGCTTCTCCAAAACTGATTCTGCTTCTCCTCAAAAGCACTTTTTTTTCCTTCCAAAAGCTTGGCCAAACACCTCAATTTTTGGCCAAAAGTGCTTTTGGCAAAAAAAAAAAAAAAACACTTTTGGCCAAAAAGAAGCTTGGCCAAACAGGCTATAAGTAGGTTGTATACAAAGTTTGAATTTATTTGCTGGAGATTGGGACTAGTTTTATATAAGAATTGCAAGTGAAAATCGTACAAAAGTTCATCATAGATGCTTATACACTTTTATACGATGTTATACACTTTTATACAAAGAGGTACATTATGTATATAGTTGTAAAAAAAGTATATAAAGATGTATAATCAGAGTAGTAAAAATATTCGTGATACACTATGTATATAGGTGTATAAGAAGAATGAGAAGAACAAGAAGGGGAAGAAGAAGAAAATGTGAGAAATTCACCAAATACCTGTAAATAATGTATCAACGTTGTATAAAATAGTGTATAAGAGGTGTTTATACACTTTATATACTATTTATACAATATTATACATTATTAGACAAATGGATCCTATCAATGGAGCTTCACAGGTTCTTCTTCTTCCTTGGGCATCATTTGAAATTTAACTCAAATCCAGCATAAATCTACTCCAAATCACTTAAAATTTAAGTTTTGAACTCCTGTTGATAATTTCAATCAATTGGGACAACACCCATTCCAAACAACTAACAAATCGAAAAATTAATTTTCTGAAATCGAATCTTTGAACCATAAGTGACAAAATTACAGATAATGCATTTCATAAGAGATTACCATCTTTAAATCTGGAAGAAGGATTGAAGGAGAATAACAATGGCAGAAAAACTTTGGGGTGCACTGTGCAAAGGCATGACATGGGAAGAAGAATAAGAACGAAAAAAAAGGTGGGGCTAACTGATGAAAAGTAATTTTCAGGTTATGTACAACCTGGGCTACACTAGGTAAGGGCTCCAAACGTGGGCCATTTTCTGATGGGTTGTTGGGCCAAGTGACAAGGGATGTAATTCTCCCTTTTTAAAAGAGCTTTTCTCCTTCCTATACCATATATGAAACTTTATTACCAAATATATGCATAGTTTCTAATTTACCCGCTATGTTCACATTTTTTCTACAATTATTGTACCATTCATTAAATACTAGTTATTAGTAGCTGAATCTTCCTAATTAGGCGCGCTACAAATCAGGAACAGAATATTCTAATTTATTTTGCGGACAGATCAAATTTGAAACGCAAATCCTATATCTTCAATTTAAAATCAATTGACAGTCATTAAAAAGCTTGAAAGCTTTGAATTCAAATTTGGGTTTTCAAAGATCATTATTTGTCTGGATTGGGTATTGTTGAAAATAATCGGGAATATGGTTTGGAGTTTATATCTCAATTTTGAGGGGTTTTGGTGAAGATTAGACTTGGTTTTGACTGAATTTCAGATTGAAACTCGAAGAAGAAGAAGAAGAAAAAGAAGAAGAAGACATATTGCAGAAATTGTAGATAAAGTGTAGATAAATTGTAGATTGTTTGTATTCTGATTGTAGATGCTTTATTTTCTGTTTTCACAAATAAGAAAAGGCTAAAACTTCTACAAATCTTCTGAAAAAACGCAATTATGTCAAAAATCCCAATTATGCTACAATTGAATGGGAATTGGGATACAAAAATTCAATGTACCTAGTTTGTAGATATTTTGTAGATAAATTGTATATTATTTGTATTCTGATTGTAGATGCTTTGTTTTCTGTTTTAACAAATCAAAAACGACTAAAACTTCTACATTAATACTTGATCGCGTAAATAAATTAGACACGTATGCCATTCATTATTCTTTTCGAAACCCATTTTGAAGATACGATTACCTATTATTTTTGAAGATCATTAAGCTCGACCAGTTACTTGATATCGTTTTATATTACAATCCCATTTAGATGATCTGCGAGAGACGCACCATATTCCGGACCACGTGGAAATGGTTCCGGCCGGGACGGACTATGCCAATGTGCACCGGCCTGGATATTGCACATTCTATGAGTACCCGTTCTTGATCGGTTACAATCTTCCAGTCTACCCTCTGATGGAGGAGCTTTGCCATTTTTATAATGTGTGTCCGGCCCAGCTCACTCCTTACACCTTGAAGGTGTGCCGTATTATGACCACTTATGCGGCCATGGCTGAGTGCAGCGTCTCGATCCACCACCTCTTACAGTTATTCAGCCCTGGTTACCTGAGGGGTACCGTGCTGCAGTTAAAAGGTTGTGGCACAAGAGGCTTGGTTGTTAAAGCCGATGATAAGCCCAACCACCGCTTTTGGCGTAAATATTTCTACATTAGGACGGAGCACCTGGTGTCGAATCCCGAAGGGTTCCCGGAAAGATGGAATCCAGAACGTAAGTATTTCTACTCGTAGAATNATTCCCAATTATGCTACAATTGAATGGGAATTGGGATACAAAAATTCAATGTACCTAGTTTGTAGATATTTTGTAGATAAATTGTATATTATTTGTATTCTGATTGTAGATGCTTTGTTTTCTGTTTTAACAAATCAAAAACGACTACAACTTCTACAAATCTTCTGCAAAAAACGCAATTATGTCAAAAATCCCAATTAAACTACAATTGAATGGGAATTGGGATATTAAAATTCAATATACCCAGTTTGGGATATTACAATTTGATATGGCAATCCGTTGGTTTTTAGGGGTAGATTTGAGCCATTGGGCTAACGGCGAGGGCAAATTTAGGACCAAATTCAGACATAAAAATCGGGCTAGCTAGTTTTCGGACTGATAATTGAAAAATAGTCAGCGTTTGCAAAGTCATTGGAAAATAGCTATTATTTTGCTGCAACACGAAAAGTTTTAGCATAATATACTGGAGATTGGTGCACCTGTGTATGAACTTTCAGTATATTATGCTGGAATTCCAGCATACAGAAACAATAACAACAACAACCCAATATAATCCCACCAATGGGGTCTGGGTAGTGTGTACGCAGACCTTACCCCAGCACACAGAAAGTTCCAGCATAATATACTGGAGATTGAAACACCTGTATATGAACTTCCAGCATATTATACTTTACCATTTTATTATGCTGGAACTCCAGTATATTATGCTGGAAGTTCACATGGAAAAAATTCGGACTTCAGTATATTATGTTGGAATATTTGCCGGATTTTGAACCATATTTTCATTCAGATTTATCTTTTCATGAAAAGTAGCTAAAGTTCGATTACTTTTGAAACTGTGGCTATTTTCCAATTACCACATGTAAATCTGGCTATTTTTGAATTTCACCCAATTCAGACAAATATTATAGAGCCCGTTTGGATGGGCTAGTTTTAATTTTGAGTATTCAACGATTTATTAAGAAAATTTGAGGATTTACAAGGTTAATTACATACAATTGCATAAAGTTCTATTAGGCGAGTCCAGTACGCTGGGCGTTGGGCGTGTCCGGGCATAAGCCCCGATGGCCGAGGTGTAAGTCTCACGGAACTAAGCCCCACACATAAGCCCAGGGGCGTTTTACGAGTGCTCCGCCCCGGGGCGAGTCCCAATTCTACCTTTTAAAACAGAGCCTGTTAACACTATAAAGAAGATGTTACTATAATATTTTATTCTAAATTAACACAAATAAAAATAATTTATAATTAAATCACTTTCAATTTTAATTAATTATCTAAATATAATTTTTTTAAATAATATACAATAATTAATTATTTTACCAAAAAAGTGGTTTTTCCTTTCATAACTTCAGATTCTGGAGTAACATGTAAACTCATTGAAATATTTGATTTGGAATATAGTTTCAGCAATTAAACAAAGGACGGATTCAACCAAATGGAACCAAAAAAAGTAGCTAAAGAGTAATATTTACAAAATATTAGAATATATCAAACATTTATTTAGAAAGCTACTGTTGGCTTCCCTTTTAGCAGTTCAAAAAAGTTAACTAATTTTGGTGAACATAGCAGCGACGATAAACTGGAAAATGGCGATGAAAACTGACACTTTAATTAGTAAGGGAGGGATCGTTTTGGGGTTTAGAAATTAAAAGAGATAGTAAGGTAAATCACTGAGTCCAAAACTTAATTAATAATTTTTTGAACATAAAATACATTTTTGATGTTAAAAAAAAGAAAGATACAATAATGGGTATTTCGCAGTTTTATACTGCGAATAGGCTTAACGGATTTTTTGCCGTTAAGGCATTTCGCAGTATAAAACTGCGAAATATTAAAAAAATAATTTTTTATGACATTTCGTAGTACAGTACTGCGAAATAGGCTGATTTTAGGCCTCACCAATAATTAACTGACATAACAATAATTCAAATACATAAAACGCAGTATAATACTGCGAATTACTTTGAAAAATTGTACACCCCAGGGTCGGACTTGCCTTATTTATAGGCGCTTCAATTTTATAAAAATTCATTCAACACTTAAACTTCAAACATACGTTTATTCTCTCTTCTCCTTATCAATCAATTTTTTACAATGTCTGAAGTGCCAAAAATAAGGGTTTCACTGTATTGGGAGGGGGGGGGGTTGAGATTGTGGTGGAGAATAACTCTGTGAGGTATAGCTCACCTCCACAGTGTCATGTTAAATTGCCGCTTAATATGGAGTACGATACATTGGTATCGTTGCTACGTAAAAAAATGAGTGAGCGGAGGCGTTCGGTTAGCCTTAAAGTAACCAGTAGATTTCCTTATTCAGTGACTCCGCAGGGGTTTGCTTATTATTCTGAGTTTAACATCGAGGATGATGAAACTCTTAGAGATTTTTTTGCGGATTCCGGATGAATACAAGGAATTTATTGTAATAAAATTATTGGAAATGTACGTCAAGGTGGAAGACGTTCCTAGTAATGAGGGCGTGCATAGCAGGGATAACCCCCAGCCATCGGGTGGTTATTCTGGAGCAGCGTTTGCCGGACAGATTGGAGATGAAAGAGCTTGCCTTGATTTAAACTTGTCACCACAGGCGAATGAGCAGCCAGAAAATAATGTTTCCACTTTATATAATCAACAAGACGACTGGTAAACTTCAATTTTACTACGTTTTAGCGATTTTTTTTTTCATGTTTTAATTGGATTTGTATTAACACTCATATTTTTTATAGGGGGTACCGTCCGGATTTGAATTTTACAAGTTATGACCTCGCCCCTAGTTGGAATCTGCGTAGGTCTGGAGTATTGGACCACGGTGGTCCATCTGGGAGTTATCCCAACCTGAAAATATCCATCATGAAACGTCAAGACAATACGATTTGTAAGTAAAGTGATATAGCGATATCTAAAGTATTTTTCCTGAGTATTGGGTAACTTGGGTTTTTGTTCGTTTTGTGCAGTGAAAACGAGCTTCTTGAAGCTCCTGGCCTCACACAGTTGCCCATAGACGACGTTTTTACTCGTGATTTGGTAGATGCGCAGAGTCAGGAGGATGATAGTGATTATGACAACAATGCGGATGAGTCTGGGGATAAGACACCCTTCCATGATGAGGGTGATGATGAGGAGGAGGAAGTGAATGTTGAACCTGAGCTGACTAGGGAGCATGTTCCTCCACCTCCCGCTAGACCAAGAGTGTATGAGTCCCACGTGCCATTTCATGAGCGAAATATTCCCTACCTTGATAATTTGCTAAGCATGCCTAACGTTGATGCCCTAACAAGGGATGATGATGAATTACGGTCAGTGATGTGGGATGAATCTAGACCAGCTGTTCTTACAAAGGGCATGTATTTCCCCGATAAAGCTCGCCTAGTTAGGGCTGTAAAAATCTACAGTATAAGGGAGTGTCGTGAGATGACGGTAAGTGAGTCAACTACGGAGAAATACAAGGTTGTATGCCGTAGGTGGTTTATGGGTTGTCACTGGATGCTGCGTGCCACAAAGAAGAAATCAGGTTTGTGGAAAGTGGGTAAATTTATTAGCGAGCACAGATGTGAAATGGACACATTCAATGAGAATCACTTCAACTTGGATGTGGACTTGATTTCCCTTGTCTTGATTCCATTTTGGAAGTGTCCATTAGCTTCAAGATTAAAGAGTGTATTACAGCCGTCCACCAGGAGTATGGTTGTACTATAACCAAAAGAAAGGCAGATCTCGGTCGCAAACGTGCCTTTGAACTTATTTATGGCGACTGGGATAAGTCTTTTTCAAATCTGCCCAGGTACATGGCTGCACTGCAACACTTTAACCCCGGGACTGTTGTTGAATGGAGGCGTGAGCGAAGTCCGGACAGACCGGAATATATATTCAACTATGTATTTTGGTCATTTAAACCAGCAATTGATGGTTTTGTGCATTGCCGTCCTGTAATTTCCATAGACGGTACTCATGTCTATGGAAAGTATGATATTAAGCTTTTGATTGCAGTTGCTGTAGATGCCAACGGACAAATATTTCCACTAGCTTTTGCCATTTGTGCCAACGAAAGTGAAGAGACGTGGACGCAGTTCTTGAACCACTTGAAGCAGCACGTTGTCAAACAGCGTTCAGGTATTTGTCTAATATCTGATCGGCATGGTGGTATTTTAAGTTCTGTACGTCACTTGCCTGAATGGCAGGAACCATATGCATACCACCGTTACTGTGTGAGGCACCTGAAGGCCAATTTCCAGAAGAAATTTCCTGACAAGGCGTTGCATGACTTAATGTGGATGGCTGCAACTGAGCACCAGCAGTGTAAATTCACGAGGCGCATGGAAGCGATCCGGCAGATAGAACCACGAGCCTATACTTGGTTGATGCAACATGACCCTCAAATGTGGACATTGCATGCTGATGGCGGCAGACGATGGGGAGCCCTCACTACAAACATGTCGGAGTCATTCAACGGCTTGTTGAAGTCTGCCCGTGGACTGCCTGTCACTGCCATGGTCCGCATGACTTTCAAACAGAGTGCAGAGAGGTTTATTGAAAGGCATGCAGCTGCATCGTCATTGATGGACAGGGGTGTTGAATTTATGCCAATACCCATGACAAGATTTGAAAGGTACAGGAGGCGGGCACAGTGGCATTCATTTCTTCAGTATGATCATGAACGGGGTGTTTTTGAAGTTAAGACCACTATCAACGGACACCGTGGGAATAATCTACAGACGGTGAATGAAAATAAAAGGTTATGTTCATGTGTGTAATGGGCAGTGGGACAGACAGCGCCAATCGAAACAAGAAATTGAAGAGTTGAAGGCGAAGATCAAGGAGGTGGAAGAAGAGAAAAAGAAATTGGAAAGAAAGCTCGAGAGGATTAAGGAGAGAATACTAGGCGGTCGTAACTAAGCGATGACATTTACGTGTTGTGTGTTGTAGTGTATCTTCATGTTTCTGTTGTGTCAAGTGCTTTCATTAGTTGTACTGTTTCTTTATGTGTTAGGTTTGTAAGGTTTGTGTTTGAGTTGTATTGTTTAAGTAAAATTGCTGTTCAAACGCAATTAAAATAAAATTGTTGTCAAAAGATAGTTGTTACTATTATTTACATAAAGCACTACTTACACAAATTTAATACATAAGCAAATCAGTGAGTGCCGCAGCCTGTGTGCTTCAGTGCTGCTGCTGGCCTAAGTCGCATCCCCTGTCGCCCGGGCACACTATCTGGATCATCATCATCAAGCCGCCTCTTTATGTGAGGATGTGCAGCAGCATCAACACCACAACTGGCAGGGTCGGAAGAATAGGCCGTCGGGTCGTGAGTAACCTACAAAACAAGAAGTAATCTTAGCATGTATGAATGTATTATTTTATGAAAATGTATTATTATCTTAACCTACAGAATGTACTATTATTTTAAGTAAGAAAATATTTTCTCACCATGGTCTCGTCGACCTCCTGGGTATATGTATCGATGGTGTGCTCATCACCGCATGTAGTGTCCTCAAAGATGGGCTGAGACGAAGACTGCATAAGAAAGTTACAATTAATTAATGGCAGCGATTTAAGGAAAAGAAAACAAATTGAAATATTAAAGTCATACAAACATACCGCATGAACTGCCGGGGACGATGGATAACTCAACCTGCGCCCGCCATCCACGTCCCGGGCCGGCCGATCCTCAGCTGCGGTAGATGGGCATGCGAAGTACTGATCTACATCCCCGTCGAATGTACCCATAATCGACAATGCTCCTGACGGGGTGACCTGCGATGCTGGCAAAGATAGCTGAAGGCTATATGAAGGCATGCTGCTGGAAGGCTCATCTGCATGAGGGATATAACCCTGCTGGTCATCTCCAAAGCCCCCAACTCCGAACTCCTCGTCATGTGCATCGGCAGGTGGGTCGACAGGTACCTCAACGCCCCCTTGCTGGCCACCTCCTCGCCGTCCCCTGCGACCCCGTGGGGCAGCCCTGCCTGGTGGGGGTCCCCTCGCTGGTGCCCTACCCCTGGCTCATGGGACTGGCCTACCCCTCTGGTAGGCCCCTGGAGCCACATACTGAGGCTCATGGTCTAACCTCTCGGCATCTCTCGCCTGCAACAGTGTCAGACGAGCCATCTGGGTCATCTCCCGGCCATACTCAACCACTTCAGGGATGTCCGAACGCTGCTGCATCTCCTGTCCCGACTGGTAGATGCGATGAAGCCCAATAGCCTGTGAAACATTTCAAATAGTAATTAAATAACTCTATATCACAATTATAAGATATTAATAAGTCACAAAAACATACCAGTGCCTCATGCCTCCCGGCGTACAGTCTGTAGCGCTCGCCAAGTACATGAACGGGGTTCCCGATCATCAATCGGGTATGGCGGCGGTACCACCCATCATACAGCTGAATAGAGGCCTCCTGGAAAACTGTAGGTGGTAGCGGGATGCGCTCAGCTCGGTCCTCCCAATAATCTATCTGCTGCTGTAGCCACCCAACATACTGTCGGTCCATGTTCGAACGGTCGTCCCGCTGATAGTGAGTCGGCTCCCATCCAGGCTCCCTCGGTATAGCCTGAGGACGGCCAAACTGTCGAAGCACACGCTCTGTGGCATGATACTCAACAAAATCCCAAAAGATCAACGGGACAGAGATGCTCCAAATCAACCGGTCGACTGAGCAACAAGCGGGTAGGTGACCAAGCAACTCGATGCTGTATGGCGTCCAGATGAACTACCAATAGTAACATAAAAATGAGTACGCAAAACACAACTCAATTTAAAACAACCAAGTATAGGTACATATTTACCTGTCCGTCCACCAACATATCTAACACATCCCTAAGAAGGGGGAGATTATGGTGAGCATCCGTCCCTCGGTAGTTCCCACGCCGGAGAATCCACCTGATAGCTAGAGGGAGAAACGGATAATCCTGACCGGGTGGAAGTACTGGTAGAGGTGGCTGCAACGGCATGATCCGCTGCCAGGCCCAGACCTAAGATAAAATGTTGATGTAAATTTATGAGTCATTTCACGATATAGAATTTGGGGTAACAAACAATGTATTCGGAAATTTTTTGCACCTGAAGGAGGGGCAGAAAACCACATATATCAACCGCTGGACCTACGCTCGCGCGACACATGCTCCTATAGAGATACGCCAGAACAGTAGCACCCCAGCTGTACTGGGGTAGCTCATCCAGCTGCTCAAGACAATGAAGAAAGCGCATACTCACTTTGTTCCCCGAGGTGTCCGGAAACAAGACACACCCGAAAAGCAGGAGCAACGCCAACCGAGTGTACCGCTGAATCCAAAGATGCTCTGTCTCGTGGGTAATATCTGGGTGCAATACCGCCATCTGATCTCTAATGAATGATAAAGCCACGCGACTGCCACCCCGGTCACCCTGCGGTCTCGAACCAGTCAACTGCCCCATCATGTCCGCCAACTGTGCACGTGTCATCCCTATCCAGTGGTGGGGCAGTGCGAAGGCGCGCCCCTCTACGCGCAGTCCATATAAAACCTGGACATCCTGCAGCGTGATAGTAGCCTCTCCAGTGGGCAAGTGAAATGTATGCGTCTCCGGTCGCCACCGCTCTACCAAGGACGTGATGAGCGACCAATCAAGCTGCATCCGTCCAAGCTGAAAAATGGTATATAATCCCGAAGTCTGGAGGATCTCTACTACGCGCGGATGGAAAGGATGCTCCGCAATAAACTCCCACAAATCATCAGGCCTCCTGGGGCGGAGAGGCTGCATCGCTAGCTGTCCCTCCCAAACATAGGATGACCTATGGTCGCCCTGCAGCACTAGTAGCTGATCCTCGGCAGGTCCAGGATGCGCAGGCGGAGGAAACGCCATGTCGTCTACTATAATTTAAACAAAATTAATTGTTTGTGTTAGTGTAATAAATTAAATTAAGTATGATTTTTGAAATTGGAGATAATAGTTATGTATGGGTTCCAGACTTGATTTTTGACGCCCGGTGCCACCGAATAATTCTTAATTATTATAAGTCTCAATTTCAACATTTTTAGATTTTTATTAACTTAATAAATTAAATTAAGTATGATTTTTGAAATTGGAGATAATAGTTATGTATGGGTTCCAGGCTTGATTTTTGACGCCCGGTACCACCGAATAATTCTTAATTATTATAAGTCTCAATTTCAACATTTTTAGAATTTTATTAACTTAATAAATTAAATTTATGATATTTGAAATTGGAGATAATAGTTGTGTATGGGTTCCAGGCTTGATTTTTGAGGCCCGGTACCACCGAATAATCCTTAATTATTATGCGTCTCTACGCTAAAAGGCTCTACGCTAAAAGGCTCTACATTTAGAATTTTGTTAGCTAATGAGACTCTACGCTAAAAGGCTCTACATTTTACTTCGCTAAAAGGCTCTATATTTTACTTCGCTAGAAGACACTATATTTTACTACGCTATAAGGCTATACAATATGAAAATAACATCAACAATACAAATAAACAAAATAAATAATATTATTTAACACAAACAATCCAGTAGCATTTTTGGTCACAAACATAATATAAATTCGGATATCAAATAAATCAAACCGGGTATATAAAAGAAACAAAATTGAACACTAACATAACAAAAATTCACATGAAAACATACTAAACAATACTAATGCATGACTATATGAGTTTCGGCATAAACTAAATTGAAATACCTCGATGTAAATATTATTGAAATCGAATTTTTGCACCCGAAACACGCAATCCAAAACTTCTTTTGTGTGTGGGACCTACACTTCTTGCTCTTTATGGGACGGATGGGGCCGAAATTTTTTGTTTTTTAAATTGTAGGCGGGGTGGGGGACCAGAGAACTTTGTGTTTGATTTTTTAATGGAGATCGTTGTCTGTGGGAAGAAGACGACCCGTTTTTTATTAGGGCAATTCGTAGTTCAGTACAACGAATTGTAATTCGTAGTACTGTACTACGAAATGTAAGAAAAAAATCATTTTTTTAATACTTTGCAGTTTAATACTGCGAATTGTGTTAACGGCAAAAATTCCGTTAAAGCAATTCGTAGTATTAAACTGCGAATTGCCTATTAAAGTTTCTTTTATTTTTTTAAACATCAAAAACGTATTTTTTGTCTAAAAATTCATTATTTCAGTTCCGGCCTCAGCTACCCGAGGAATTTCAATCTTGTCATCATATATGAAATCAGTATGTACGAGAAGGTAGAAGATGATCTTTTAAGGTTAGCTATGAAAATTATGAAGAGGAAACATTTAGATGTGATGTCGATACATGACTTCTCAGATATCTCAGGTGATATAAGGCATGAAAATATGTTACTGATTGACATTTTCATCCAATTATTAATATTTCATTTGGAGAATGTTAACATTATGCTGAGCATAGTTGTTTAGCAAAGTCTTCGTTTTAAAAAGTCGTTATAAATTCTCATTATGATATAAAAAGTTGCACATGCACAAGACGGAATCGCACTAGATATATTTTTATAGAAAGTATGTGTACATATTAAGAGGTGCACCTACTGCTTTTAAATTCTGAATCATTTATAAATTGTCTTGAAAAAGGACAAATGTATTGCATGCATATTTCGTGGGAAGAGGAGAGGAATACATAATCGACGACGACGACAATAATCCTTAGCAAGTNGATTATTCTGTTTTATTCGTGAATCTTTTCCTGCAGGACCTATATAGGATCGTACCTGTTTTTACCTGATCTTTTTTCAGTTTCAGATCTCCTTGAACTGCTTCTTTCTTCATGTTGAAATCGAGGCATGGTATCTTCCTCGATTCGCAACTTCGTACTGTACCTGTTATACGCATCATTCCACGTGGTTGCAGGGAACTCTCGAAGGCTTTCCTTAAGTCTTCTCGTGGCTTCAGAACTTTTAACATTTAGATTGCTCGCAAACGCTATTGCAGCCCAATTATCTGGTACACGGGGTAAAGTCATTCGTTCACGTTGGAACCTATCAACAAAATCTCTGAGCAACTCTGTATCCCCTTGTTTGATTTTAAAGATGTCCTCCATTCTTTTTTCAACCTTTTGTGCTCCTGAGTGCGCCTTAATGAAAGAATCTGCAAGCTCAGCAAAAGAGTTTATAGAGTTTTCAGGCAAAAGAGAATACCAGGTTAGTGCACCCTTGGTGAGTGTTTCACCAAATTTTTTGACCAACACGGACTCAATCTCCTGCTTGGTTAAATCATTTCCTTTGACCCCTGTAGTAAATGTTGTCACATGGTCACGTGGATCGGTTGTGCCGTCATATTTTGAAATGTCAGGCATTTTGAACTTTTTAGGGATTGAAAGGGGAGCAACACTTGGTTTCCAAGGTTGTTGTGAATATTTATCCGCATCTATTCCTTTGATTATTGGGGGAACTCCAGGGATTTGCTCGATGCGCTCGTTTTGTTCTTTGAGCTGTGTCTGCAAAGTTAGTACCAAATTTTGTAAATAAGAATTATTTGTATGACCTGGATTCATTTCTCGTGGTTCAATGGGGGTTCCTTCGTTTGAATTAACAAGGCCAGAACGAGGATCCTCCAGCGTATTGTTATTAGGTGAAGGTGTGGACGGCGCAGCAGGTAACCGGCTAACTAGCGCCTGAAGAGCTTGGCCCGTGCATCAATTATTCTTTGCAGAGCTTCTTCTGGTCCCTCAAAATGTTCTGATTGCTCTTGCTCATCAGCATGTGATTTAGGAGTATCTTCACGAGATTGACGTGGTGAATTTTGAAGAGAAGGGACCACGTCAAAGTTCTGCAAATCTCCTTGATCTTGATGCATTTGATTTTCACGGTTTCCCAAGGTGTTTTCGCTGTTATTATTGTCGTGTGACATCATGATAATAACAGATAGAATGTAACTTAAAAAGAATAGATTATCAGATTCCCGGTAACGGAACCAATTTGTTTAACCAAAAAATATAATTTCGGTTAAAACTAGAATTTGAGATGAAAAATCGGGTTACTGATAATCAAGAGACCAAAAAAAGAATAATAGGCTTTCTGAGAATAATAATAAAGCAGCGAACAAGTTTTTATTTCAGTATGATATCAACCATGATCTTTTCCCAATACAACTTCCTCCTTTTATAGTTGATTCTAGACAAAGGAATGAAACCTAAGCTTTNAAACACTAACATAACAAAAATTCACATGGAAACATACTAAACAATACTAATGCATGACTATATGAGTTTCGGCATAAACTAAATTGAAATACCTCGATGTAAATATTATTGAAATCGAATTTTTGCACCCGAAACACGCAATCCAAAACTTCTTTTGTGTGTGGGACCTACACTTCTTGCTCTTTATGGGACGGATGGGGCCGAAATTTTAGAAGACGACCCGTTTTTTATTAGGGCAATTCGTAGTTTAGTACAACGAATTGTAATTCGTAGTACTGTACTACGAAATGTAAGAAAAAAATCATTTTTTTAATACTTCACAGTTTAATACTGCGAATTGTGTTAACGGCAAAAATTTCGTTAAAGCAATTCGTAGTATTAAACTGCGAATTTCCTATTAAAGTTTATTTTATTTTTTTAAACATCAAAAACGTATTTTTTGTCTAAAAATTCATTATTTCAGTTCCGGCCTCAGCTACCCGAGGAATTTCAATCTTGTCATTATTTAACCAAAAAATATAATATCGGTTAAAACTAGAATTTGAGATGAAAAATCGGGTTACTGATAATCAAGAGACCAAAAAAGAATAATAGGCTTTCTGAGAATAATAATAAAGCAGTGAACAAGTTCTTATTTCAGTATGATGTTGATCATATATCGTGTGTCCTTACAAATGCTGAGACCTCCTTCTTTTATAGTTGATTCTAGGAAAAGAATGAAACCTAAGCTTTAATGAGACAATTATGGACAATAAATGATATTAAATGAGCCGTTACACAATCATTCCTATTAAATACCAATTTTCTAACGTATCAGGTATTTAATACTGAATTTGGACTCCTTTTTGTCTTCAGATCCATGTTTTCAATGCCTTTTGATCCACTGGCTTTAAATGACTCGAATTGATACGAGATTCGTATCTAAACTGTTTCTCGTGCCTGTTTCACTTCCTCTTCTCGTACCTGTTGTCACTCGTGCCTCTTAACTGATCATCATGTTTTGACCATTTGACCAGTCCACGTGTCATGCCATGTCATCTTCAATATAAATTCAGTTTTTTCCCAATACAGTCATCATATATGAAATCAGTATGTACGAGAAGGTAGAAGATGATCTTTTAAGGTTAGCTATGAAAATTATGAAGAGGAAACATTTAGATGTGATGTCGATACATGACTTCTCAGATATCTCAGGTGATATAAGGCATGAAAATATGTTACTGATGTGACATTTTCATCCAATTATTAATATTTCATTTGGAGAATGTTAACATTATGCTGAGCATAGTTGTTTAGCAAAGTCTTCGTTTTAAAAAGTCGTTATAAATTCTCATTATGATGTAAAAAGTTGCACATGCACAAGACGGAATCGCACTAGATATATTTTTATAGAAAGTATGTGTACATATTAAGAGGCGCACCTACTGCTTTTAAATTCTGAATCATTTATAAATTGTCTTGAAAAAGGACAAATGTATTGCATGCATATTTCGTGGGAAGAGGAGGGGAATACATAATCGACGACGACGACAATAATCCTTAGCAAGTTGAAGTCAACTATATGAATCCTCATGCCGTCTTCAATATTAAGGTGAAGAGTGCACTCTATGCGTGGGGTCGGGGAAGAGCCGGACCACAAGGGTCTATTGTATACAGTCTTACCCTGCATTCCTGCACGAGGTTGTTTTTACAGCTTGAACCCGTGACCTCCTAGTCACATGACAATATCTACAAGATTTTCTTGCACAATTTTTTTTTTTATAAAAAAGAAATACTGAGAAGAATGAAACTTGATATAAGTATTTACTAAGGTTTATAGAATTTCTTTAGTTTTCATGAATCAAATTCTGTTATTTCTTACTCCTCTTTTAGATTTTATGGAAAAATAAGCAGTAAAATGTGATTAGAAAAACTCTTTGTAGCCGCGATGGCAGAAGAGTATTCGCAACTGCAACAAAGCTGGATTCGATTGGCACCCAAGATCGCGGCAAGGGCCTAGTAATTGCAATAAACTAATTATATAAGAGAATCATATTTTGCAAAATTCATATTTTAACTTAATATTGAGACTTTGAGCTACGAGTTTAAGGTAATTTTGGCGAGCAATTATCCTAGTTGAGATAAAAACTCTAAAGCTATATTTGGATTAAATACATGATTATGGTTGATCAAAAAGATTTACCCATCATTAATAACAATAATAATTAATTGCTCATATTACACATTAATAATCATTAATGGAATATGTGAGCACGTGATTTTTGCCACGCTTAAATTACTCCTATAAATTCATTAGACTTAGAATTTTTCTTTTATTATTTGAATTTTTAGGAATTAATTGCATGATTTTGTGTCTTGTTTGCATTTTTGTGTGCATTTTTAGTTGCTATAATTCATAAAAAGGTACAAAAATATTGCATTTGCATTTAGAATTCGATTTTATATTTTTACTAGTTAATTAATATTGCTAAAATAAGGAAAAAATAATAATAATAACATCTTTACATTTTTGGTTTAAGAATTAGTTAGCGTTGGAAATTGATTAGTATAATCTTAGATTTAATATTGGGTCTTTAGTTTTTTGATTTTAATAAAATCAGAAAATTCAGAAAATATAAATAAATGAAGTACAAAAAAGAAAATAAGGAAACAAATGAAAGAAAATGAAACAAAAAGCAAGGGTGACAAAATGTTTGGGCCAATTTCGGGCAGCCCAAACCAAAATCACCAAAAATCAATCCATAACCCAGTCCCCACCCGTCCAGTCCAAAACCCCAACCCAGTCCAGAGACGCCCAAAAAACGACGTCGTTTTGGCGTCAATTAATCTTGACCGTCCATTTCTCATCATCCAACGGTCCTCACTCGTTCAAGACTTTTAAATAAAAATGTCCGAAATTCCTCATTAAACCTAAACATTTCCCATCCTCCTCGTACTCCTGTCTCAAACCTTACCCCTGTAACGCCACCGCCGTCCACCGTAACACCACCCTTCTCCGTCGTGCCTCCGCCGTCCGCCGCCGGCCGGAAATCGCCTCCGCCGGCGGCGAAGCTCCAAATCACCCAAAAATTACACCCCTCAATCCTCTCATCCTCCTCTTTCCAATCCCCAACCTAGTTTCCCTCAAATCGTAACCAAAATGCTCGAATATTCGATTGAAATTTCCGGCCAGGATACCACCTTTCCCAAACCCCACCAAATTTACACCATAAGACCACCACGACCTCCTCTATCAAACCCCTAAGGTCCTGATCCTCAAACATGGCCGGAACTTCTCGAATATGGATTTGAAGTTTTCCGGCCAAAACCCTAATTGCCCCAAACCTCCCCAGATTAATACTACGTGATCCTTTCGTCTTCCTCATGAGGAGTTCAGTGTCAGTGGTGGTCAAATATCACCGGATTGGTTCAAATGTCAGATCGGAGAGTGGCAGAGTCTCGAGCCGTCAGTTGAGTTTGGTTTTTCTTTCTTTATTTCTGATTAATTCGTTTCCTGTTCTCATATTTGTTAAATCTCTATTCCAATACACATTTAATTTCCATCAATTTCTTGTTTTGATTTTTGCGCCTGGTTATTAGTCTGTTTTGATCTTGGTTAGCTATGTGTTAGTGTAATTTCATCAGAATAAAATTTATTAAGTAAGAATTCCTTTCTTCTAGTTTTCTATTAGGGTTCTCAATTCTTCCTTGTTTCATGTTATTAGTTTAGAAATTTTTGATTAGTTCTAGGTCTGCATTTCTGATTTGCTGGTTAATTTGGGCTAGTTTCAGTCTTGATACTGATTTTACGATAGTCAATTGACTAGTAGTTCCATTAGCTAGTTTGGGTCCGGCCTTGAAATTGATCTTGGCTACAACTGTTTTTAAATTTGCTGAGTAATTGTTTAACTGTGGATTAAAGTAAGAGGGTTTGGGTAGCCAGTAATTCTAAGGGGATTTCAGGGGTAGCTTGGGTATGAAAAAGGGTAGTTTTATTAGGAATAGTAGTTTTAAAAGTAGGGAAAGGTGTATAGAGATTGTAATAGGTGTAGGACTTT
>NW_017672047.1:0-5193 GCF_001879085.1 Nicotiana attenuata | reverse complement strand
GTTTAATCCTGCAGCTGAAATACTTGCTGCTACTGCTCTGCTTTGTTGATTCTTACTCCCTCTTCCTTTTCAAATTCCAGGTATCTCCTGATTATCTATGAGATGACCTCCAAACATGAAGGCTGTAATTGTTTGAAGTCTATTTCATAATGAATGACTGCTTCCTGTTAACATTCAATATCATTTTTCTGTTTAAATTCCTAAATTCAGTAGTGTAATGTAATAATATTCAACCTAGTTTGTTCATCTTATCATAGTAGTAATATTTTGGAATTCATGCTATTCTTCAACTTGTTAGAAATTGATGGATTATTAGCTTGTTTAAACATTGAGGCACTGTGTATGTGGACTGTTATTTAATATATTCACTAGCTTTAGTTCTACATATAGATAGCTATGTGATTAACCCCTGTATCGATCTCTAGTCTGGCATTCTGCTTAAAAGTTAGGGTGCAATCCTTGTTCAATTAGGCATGTACACCACTAAGTTTGTTTCATGTCTGCTCACAAGTTGTACTTACTGTTTTATATGATTTAAGCTAACTTCAGAGTTTTCACAGTTATTCGAAAAGCTAGTTTAACAGGTCAATGTTGCGTTTAATGAACCAATGAGTTCCTAGTTCAAAGGCATTTGATTAAGTTGATCATGTGTTATCCATGTCTTTTTTTAAACAATCACGAATCTGAAAATCAGATATATATATATATATATATATATATATATATATATATATATATATATATGTATATATATAATTCGAACTCAAAAGGGTCTTGTGTGTTGTTTTGGTCTTTGGGCCAATATTCGATTGATACAAGGCTTGTATGGTATAGTTCATGGATCCCAATTCTGGGCTGGCCTCGCAATGATTTGTTATGGCCCAATTCCTGTGTGGAAATGCAATCAGAAGCAGTAGATTCGACCTTAGGGCATGGGGCCTCTCTTCCAGGCCCAGTTGTGTTCCAGGCATGCCCTTGTACTGCCCTTCTTTTGTTATTTGGGCTCGGTTTAGATTTTGGGCTCGAAATAAATCCTTAGTTATTAGCAAGACCTTTAGAACAATTTTTGGAAGGCCATCTTAGATAACACAATAGTCCATGGCCCTTCAAGCTTTAGTCGAATATCCTTTAAAAATGAAATCGAGGGGCGCCGCGCCAAATAAAACCACAAATGCATGGCCCTCTTTAATTATTTCCTTCAAAAATACATAGAATCCGGGACGTGCCATTTAGCAAATTTCCATGGCCCTCGCAAAGTTAACAACGCTAGCCACTTTAGGCACGCTTTTTAATAATTTTACTTTCCTAAACTCGGGTGCGCATTTCATGCAACCCAAATCCGAATCCCAAAACGTTGAATAAGAGGTGTTTAGGATCCGGGTGCATTTCATGTGACGTGATCCCAAGACACGCTCTTAAACGACGTTCACTTTCGTAAAAACAAAAAGCGGTAAATAATCTTAAAATTGCACTATAGGTTTAAATATGTATAAAAATCAGATTTTAGCCATTTATGATAATTTAAGCGACCGTGCTAGAACCACGGGATCCGGGGGTGCCTAACACCTTCCCTCGGGTCAACAGAATTCCTTACACAGAATTTCTGGTTCGCAGACTCCAATTGGGGAGTCGAAATTTTCCTCGATTTGGGATTTAAATTAAATCGGTGACTTGGGACACCAAAAGCCAATCCTATCCCAAGTGGCGACTCTAAAAATAAATAAATAATCCCATTTCGAATAATGTCACTTTAAATGGAAAAACCCCCTTATACATTTATCATTCGGGATAGGTGTGTAAAAAGGAGGTGTGACAGCTCTGGCGACTCTGCTGGGGATTCGAACCCAGAATTTCGATTCAGGGTTCAAGAATTCGAGCTTAGTACAATTGTTATATTTGGCTTTACCTGATTTTCTACATGTTCCATGCTATATGTGCTAAATGTTTTACCGCTTTGATATTTGTTGAAGTTGTATACATAAACTGTCACGAATCCCTTCCTCTTTCTGATTCTTCTACATCATGGAGAAGGGTGCACTTCGTGTAGCTTCTCTTCTGTTTAGAGTCTTTTCCCATTTAGAACGAGGTTGGATAAGTTGCAAAGCCGACGGAGCTTCTGTATCCCCGGTACGCTGCCTCCCCCTCGGCCCGAGTTGTCCGCTCAGGTAAGCCAGGTCTAGACCAATAAACCTAGGGTTAAACTTAGAAGAACAAAAACTCATGCCGGATCCCTAGTAGGACGTTTGTTTGCATCATGTGCATTTGACTTAGGGGACTCAACACAGGGGTTGGGTCCGTCTAGGACAGGTGACCTGAAATAAATTGACCATCCTGATGCATCTTACGTGCTACTTGCGCATTTATTTGCTCGGATTTGCATGTTGACCGGCTCGTCTAAATTGAGAAAATAAGCAGTGTTAGGACTAAGTGAGGGTAACTATCTGTTTTGGAAAACCCCAATGCCCAAATAGTACCGAAATGCTGCCGGATTTTTGAAAAATGAAAAGAGAAAAAGAAAAATATTTGGAAAAATAGAAAGGAAATCGTGGTTCAAAATAGTTTTGATTTTGGCAAATCTGCCCGAACTACGCCGGTTTGATTCTCACCGGATGTGAGATACGTAGGCAACCCTCATCGGGTCCAACCACCCTTTTTGCAAAGATAGCCAAAATACCAAAAAATTTTTTTAATTTTTGGGTGATGCCACTCTTGTTTTACAAAATAAGCCGAATGTCCCCAAAGGGACGCCGGAAGGCCGCTTTTGCAAGAATAGCCACCCTGAGTCATTTTCAAATGGTTTGCAGGAACAGCCTTAAAATCTTCCTTCCAGAAGTGCTGAAAGGCCGTATTTGCAAATCCAAGTCCTTATTTTCTAAGTAAAGAATTTTTGCATAAATAGCCATTTTTCAAAATAAGTAATTAAATTCCCCTAAAATAAATATGCAGGATGAATTCAAGTGACATCGAAACCTTCTCAGTCCTGAGCGAGATCCCTTTGAAACTCCATATGTGGTGGCATGACTTGGGAAAAGGAAGCAGAGATACTGTGATCAAAAGCCTGGGCGGTCTCGTAGATTTGTTAAAAATCAAGCCAAGAACAGATGTCATCGAGGCACTAATACCATTTTGGGACCCGACCCGTAATGTGTTTCGGTTTTCAGATTTCGAGCTCACACCTACATTAGAAGAGATCGCCGGATACGCAGGTCTAAATGGGAACCTCCGTGGTAGATACCCTTTGGCTCCACGGCCGGTAACTCTTCACAGGTTCTTAGATTTGTTGAACATCAGCCGGGATATTCAAGACCCACATTTGGTAGAAGGGTGCTGTACACTACATTTCCTGTATCACCGGTATGGTAACCCCAAAGGCTTTGAGGAACCCAATACGGGATTGACACATGCTGGAAACAAAGACAAATGGGAGGCCCGACGCGGATTAGCCTTCATGGTGGCCTTTTTGGGAGTGTTAGTTTGTCCCAGGAAAGACGGTCACATAGACCTTGGTCTAGTAGGCATGCTAGATGTTGCCATAAAGAAACCTACTAGCACAGTGGTTCCCCTGATTGTAGCAGAAATATACCGAGCTCTGACCAAATGTCGAGAGGGGGAGAAATTCTTTCAAGGTTGCAATTTGCTTTTGCAGTTGTGGATACAGGAGCATCTTTGTCACCGCACCAGGATATATGAACTACGGCTTAACCGGGTTGAGTTGTATTGCAGAGTTCGAGACCCGAGTTACAGGTATTGAGTTCCCGGAGGGTACTGAGGCCTGGTCGTCATGTTTAAGATCCCTCACTGCAGATAAAGTGGAATGGGCTTATGGATGGCTTCCTCCTACTGAAGCTGTATATACATCAGCAGAGGTCCCCTATATTCTTTTGATGGGTATTCGAAGCATTCAGCCTTATGCTCCTTATCGCGTTTTGCGACAATTTGGAAGATTCCAGACGGTGCACAACGATGAAGACCTGAGTGGGCAAGTCATTGAGTTGGGCCCAAAGGCTGCATTCCCTGAAGGTCGAATCCGAAAGATATGGAATGAGTGCAGGTACCTTGAGCCCAAAACTATAGTACAGGACCGGGCCAGAGGTGAGGTAGATCCCAAATACTCGGTTTGGTTCGGTAAAAGGTTTCAAATCCCCGAGAGACCCGCCAAAAGGCCACATGTGCAACAATTAACAAGCGAGGCTCAGGTACAGTGGGATTGGTTGGCTAAAGAAAAGGAGTACAGAGCTCGAATTGGAGCATTGGAAAAACAGGTTCAGGAGCTTCGGTTCGAAAACAGCTTGCAAGCCGCAGCCGACGAAGGTGATAAAAAGCAATTGGCCCAGGAGAATGAAGCTCTCAAGGCCCAAATTCAACAACTGAAATTAGATGCAAGGAATCGAGAAAGAAGTCTATCCGACGAGAGATTGGTAAGAGGGTTGAAGAAACGAGTCCAAGACTGTCAGGAAGAATTGGAAAAAGCCGAGGGAAGCATGGCAAAACTTCAGGCTCAATGGGCCAAGAAGGCCGAGGAAAGGGCCCAGTTTGTACAGAAAATGAAGAAAAACTATGAGGGAACCATCGCTAACATGAAAAGGAAAATGAACATTCTTGAAGAAAAGGCAGCCCGTCGGGAGAAAGAGCTACAGGCCGAGAGGGAACAATGCTATGAATTAATCGCTGATATGGAGAAGGAACTAAAATTGTTACAGGATCTTCACTTCCAAGATTCTCAGGTACTAGAGGCTCGCACTCAACAGATAAGCCGGCTACTCCAAGAGAAGGGTCAAATCCGGGAGAGAATCATAAACATTGCCAACTATATTGTCATGAAGTGTCAGGCTGGTGAACGTATGGGTCGTACCACATTTTTCGCCTCCGCGATGATATCTGTTCGCCAGGTCATGAACGATTTAGATCAGTTGCAAAAGGGTCTTGCACGCAGGCCCGCGGCGATGCCGAGTGATGCCCCGCGGGCCCCGGGATTTGAAGCTTTGATGTACTCTTGAGGCCGTAGTTTTCATTTCCAAAAAAGAAAATAGTCTAGTAGCTTTGTAATTGCCTTTTGTTATTAATGAAAATTTGAAAATTCCTAAAAAATAAAACTTGTTTCTTTAATTTCTTGTCATTTGAGTTCTCATCTATTTGCTAAGAACTACGCTTGGTCTGATTCATGCGGGGTTACATGATACGTAGGCTAACTCT
>NW_017672046.1:169817-223687 GCF_001879085.1 Nicotiana attenuata | reverse complement strand
ATAGGGGATTTCAATAGTGTCCTATCAGTGGAGGATAGAATTAATGGGGTTCCTGTTCACCAAAATAAAATGGCTGATTTCAAACAATGCATTTCTGATATTGGAGTAGGTTTGATAAATAAAAAAGGGATGCAGTTTTCATGGAGTAATAAGAGTGGGGCTGAAGACAGGATATACAGTCATATAGACTAGGCGTTTGGTAATGCAGAATGGTTTTGGCTATATGCAGGTATTGAAGCAATATACTTAATGCCTGGATGTTCTGACCACACACCTATCTTATTGAACACAGAAGTTCACAGAATGAAGATGAGGAAACCTTATAGATTACTAAATGTAATGTTACAACAGGAAGAGTATAAGGCAGCAGTGAAAATATATGGAGGCAAGAAATACAAGGACACACTATGTATGCTATCTGTAGGAAACTTAAACTGCTAGAGATTCATACTAGAGGAATACAAAGACAATATTCATCAGTGGAGGAAAAACTCAAACAGATGAAGGAGGATCTTAAAGGCATACAACAGAAACTTAATGATGATCACTTACAGCCACAACTGATAGAGCAAGAAAAGAAACTTCTGATGCTAATGGAGAAATGGGATGCAGTACATGAGAAGGTATTAAGACAGAAGTCAAGGGCTATATGGATCAAACATGGAGACTCTAATACTAAATATTTCCATGCTCAATTGAAGGCCAGACAGGCAAGGAATAGAGTCACATCCATTTGTACAGAACAAAATGAGAGATTGACTGATCCCCTGCAGATTCAGCAGGAGTTTATACAATTCTTCAAGAAGCTACTAGGAGAGGCTGCCCCAGTGATGACTGGAATTGATGTTAGCATAGTCAGAGATGGACCCTGTCTATCAATGGCACAACAGCAACAAATGATAAGGCCTGTAACAGAAGAGGAGATTACAAGGGTGGTACAAGAATTACCAAATGATAAAGCTCCAGGAATAGGTGGATATCAAGCTGAGTTTTTCAAAGAAAACTGGGAAGTAATTGGTGAAGATGTTATACAGGCAGTAATGCAATTCTTTGAAACAGGGAAGCTGCTTAGAGAGATCAACTGCACCACTGTCACACTCATACCTAAAGTGACAAATCTAAACTATGTAAAGGAATTCAGACCTATTGCATGCTATTCTACAATGTACAAGATTATTGCCAAGCTGCTTACTACTAGGCTGAAGTTGTTAGTGGATTATCTGGTGGATCCTTCACAGTCAGCATTTATAGAAGGAAGAAACATCTTGGACAATGTAATTCTAGCTCATGAACTGATCAAAGGGTACAATCAGAAAACAGTTTCACCAGGATGTACAGTTAAGGTGGATATTAGAAAGGAATATGACTCAGTGGACTAGAATTTTCTAAGGGCTCTTATGCTGGAACTTGGTATTCCTTGCAAAATGGTCAATCTAATTATGGAGTGTGTAAGCACAGTTTCATACTCCCTACTGATCAATGAAGGATTAATAACAAAGTTTCAGGCGAAAAAAAGATTAAGACAAGGTGACCCAATGTCACCTTATCTTTTTGTTTTGGTAATGGAGTACTTGAACAGATCTTTAAAGCAGCTGAAATCAAATCCAGATTTTAACTATCATCCTAAATGTGCAAAATTGGGAATAGTTCACATTTGTTTTGCTGATGACTTATTAATGTGCTGTAGAGCTGATAAGGTATCTATTGAACTTATGATGAAACAATTTGAAAAATTCTCCACAGCTTCAGGCTTACAGGCTAACATGGAAAAGAGCTCATTCTATGTGGCAGGAATATCTAATCAACACAAGCAAGAAATACTGGAGAAGTTGCAGTTCACCATTGGAGAAATATCATTCAAGTACTTAGGTGTCCCTTTGTCCTTAAAAAAACTCACCATTAGTCAATGCATGCCTTTGGTTGATAGAATGCAGGAAGGGTCAAATGCTGGACAACCAGCTTTTTATCATATGCAGGGAGAGTCCAACTAATCAAAAGTGTGTTGTTTGAAATGCAAACATACTGGGCACAAGTCTTCATGATTCCAAAAAAAGTACATGATCTGGTTACAGGGATATGCAGGAACTTTCTATGGCATGGAAGCAATGAAGGAAAGAAAGCTCCTATAGCATGGGATACAATTTGCAAGCCAAGAGCAGCATGAAGACTGAACATTATAAACTTCTCTATGTGGAATAGAGCAGCAATAGGGAAACTGTTATGGGCAATTGCAAAGAAGAAAGACAAGTTATGGGTTATGTGGATACATAATCACTATATAAAGAAGAAAGAGATTGAAAACATGGAAACTCCTAAACAGGCTAGCTGGGTGGTAAGGAAAATATTTGAAGCCAAAAAATGGCTAACCACTGGAATACAAGAGCTGGAACTATATGTTGTACAGGGGAAGTATACCATCAGCACAGGTTATTATTCCTTCATACCACAATATCCAAAAGTTACTTGGAAGACATTGTACTTGACATAAGGTATGATCCCTAGGCATCAATTCATTCTGTGGATGGCACTGCATCGGAGACTAGCAACTGTGGATAGGCTGATCAAATGGGGAATACCAGTACCTGCAGAATGTGTTCTGTGTATGACAGATGAAGAGGAAACTCATGATCACTTGTTCTTTGAATGCTCATATTCAAAGTTCATATGGAAGCAAATTTCGAGGCTGTTTGGAATTGATCGACAAGTAGGTAGATGGCAGGAAGAGATTGAATGGATGTCTACAAAAACAAAGAGCAGGAATACAAAATGGAAGATTCTTGGAAATGCCTTTGCAGCAACAGTATATCACACATGGATGGAAAGGAACTTACGAAGGTTTCAACAGACAAGGAAAGAAAGTAGGGATAGAGTTAGAGAAATTGTATTGCATTTACACATTTAAGGAAATAGCTACTGTAAATGGAGAGTTGTCTTAGATAGGATAAATAGATATCCATGTTAGTATAGAGTTTAAGTTCCAGATGTGGAACTTAAGTGATAAAAAGATAGGCTATTTTTGTAAGACCCGTCTCTAGAGTCCAATGAGCGGGTGGATGTACATATTTACACTTGGTTAAATAAAAGTTTCCAGTTTAACCAAAAAAAAAAAATTAGATTTTGTAAAATCAGTCTTTAAAGAAGCACTTCTCCAAGAATTATGGTGCTATGAAACAACCCTTAATACCAACAATCAAATTCCTATACTTGTTTGACTAAAAAGTGTTAAACCTTTTTATAAACTAATTAAACAGGAATATTTGAAGTAAATCCTAGTCAAAGATAATTCTTTCTAGATCTGAGGCAGAAGACAAGAACAAGCAAGCATAGCGGAACATAAAATTTAATCATAGCAATAATTGAATCCCGTAATTTAAGAAGAGGATGGTGATTTTCATAACATTGAATAATAGCGAAGAATACATAGAACAAAAGAGTCACCAATCTTTAACAAGGTTGACCCCCACAGATTTGATATGATGAGACTAATGACGTATACTGAGGATCTGAGCTTCCTTGCTTCTTTCTCCTTAGCGAGGGGAAAAGAGATGAAGATCCCTCTTCCTCTCTGAAAATATCTCTGTATGTGAATTTTTTTCAGCCCCCTTTCTTCTTCTTCCCACTTAGTTTATATACTAGGTATTCTCATTTACCCAACGGTCATTAGCCATAGTGCCTAAGTCATTTGACTGTATTACTGGTTGACCCTCTGAAATGCCGTAAAATTCCATTCGCCGTTCAAGCGTTCTGAATACACGATCTCGACCGTGGCTGCGGTGCGAGTCGTTATAGCGTTTTATGGATACGACTTTGGCCCAAGTGACTTTCCGTTCCTCTTCACGCGGATTCTCGTCTGGTCAGATTTCGACCCATATAGTTAGTCCCTCCGCCTATTGGGGTCGTCTTTTGGCAAGCTCGATGGGCGGACTCTGTCGATTCGAAAGTTGTGAGAAATCTTAGTACTTTATACGAGAGGCGAGTACCTCGTGGCGAAGTAGCAACGTGATGTTTCGAGAGCTGCATCAGATCGTCACATCAGTTCAGAATGTCATCAAAACTCCTCATGCGTCATTATGGTGCACGTTTTCTATGCATTGTGTCATTTCCCGTGCCCTTTACGTTTTCAAAATGGCGGCGTTTGGTTTTCCCGCTCAGGGTATTTATATCCCTATAAATAGGGGAAAATCTTACATTTGAATGTTATGCTTCCCAATTGCTCAAGAGAGACATTTGCAGCTTTTCTTCTTCTCCTTCAGTTTCTCACATTTCCTTTTCTGTTAAAAATTCCTGTGGCCGCTACCTTTTTCCCTTATCATTCCTAATTTTCGCAATCAAAGAAGAGATGCCTAGTGCACCGGCTAGGAGGTGTGAGTGGTTGACTTTGGCAGGTACGAGAAAAAGGCAGAGGACGGCCTAAGAAGTATTGGGGCGAGGTGATCAGGCAGAACATGGCGCGGCTTCAGATTTCCGAGGACATGGCTCTTGATAGGAACATGTGGAGGTCAAGCATTAGGGTGGTAGGCTAGGGGGTAGTCGAGAGTTCTTCCCTCTTTGTACTGGGTAGTCTGATAGAGTTTCGTTTAGGTTTGTTAGCGGTCTTTGTTGTATTCACATTGTTGTTTTGCATAGTTTTGTGTTATTGTCCTTTCACTTATTTGTCGTGGTTATTTTCTTTCTGGTATCTTTTGTTGTTACATGTCTTTTCTCTTATTTCTTTTTTGATATTATTGCCTCTCCTGTTGAGCCGAGAGTCTCCTGGTAACAGCCTCTCTGCCCTTTTCGGGGTAGGGGTAAGGTCTGCGTACACTCTACTCTCCCCAGACCCCACTAGTGGGATTTTACTGGGTATGTTGTTGTTGTAAAGAAGAGATGGCTAGTGCATCCTCCAACCCTGATAGAGCCGTTGGTGCTCTGGTGCCAGAAAGCGATATAGCCCTACTCGAAAAGGGAGTGGGTCTGGCGGGGGACGAGAGTTTTCCGACGGTATATGAGGTGGTTCCTGATCGGGTCCAACCCTACACCACTACAAAGTGGCAAGAGCGGTCGATGAGCTTTTACCCGAGAAGGTCGGGATCGAATCCACAGGGAGCTAGATTGTTTGGAAATTGAGTTCCTATCTATACTAGTAACGTGCAAAGTAATTGTTTACACTTCTAAACATGCGTTGATGATTCACTAATCTAGATTATCACTAATGATTCTGAAATTAAGCTAAGTATGATATCTTTTTGTGTGGTTTTCTTAATTTATGGAAAGGCACTAGGGTAGTGACTTTGCCCTAGGTGAATATTTGACGGGTTCTAAAGTCTAAGGCAAAGTTGTTATGTTTGGGATTGCGATATAGCCAATGCACGAAGCTACTCACTCTATACCTCTCGGTAGCTTGAGTGACTTTGCCCTAATTGGCTTTCTCAAGACCAATGTGGTGTCAAAATTGTGCAAGCAATATAGGCTCAAGTCGGGTATTACTATCTCTAAGTTTAATCCTTTAATTGGGGCTATCAATCTCTTGAATACGCCCCAATTCCTTGTTGGCCTGATTTTCCTAGACTCAAGCTCTCTTTCTCAAGAGAGCCCAAGTAAAAAAGGCACAAATTAGTGTTTGCAACCACTAATTCAACATTAAAAACACAAATCAGGCCAAATATCAACCACCCATAAATATCTAATCCCTAATACAAGAGACCCATCAAATACCCACATTAGGGTTGAGCCACAACCCTAGCTAATGGGTCTAGCTACTCATAATAATGGAAGAAATCAGATATTGAGATGAATAATAACACATAAAATATAATTACAAGCTAAAATTCGAAGATTGAATGTTAAGCTAGCTACAAAATTACTCAAAATAGCTAAAAAATGGCGTTCACGTGCTCAGCTACAGATAAGATACCCTAAAAATCTGAAAAAGAAGTATTTATACAAGGCCGAATTTTCTGGACAAAAATACCCCTGACGGAGGTACCGCGGACCGCGGACCGCGGCCGCGTTAAGGCTTTTTGGCTCGTCTTTGTTCTCTGAATCTAGCCACCGCGGACCGCAATAAATGGACCGTGGCTGCGATGGCTTTACCGCTACCGCACAAAATGCATCGCGGTCAGCGGTGTCTTGGAACTTCCAAAATCCTAGCTCTCTGAATCCCTTCTCCGCAGACCGCAACAAGTGGACTGCGGCCGCGATGAGGCTACCGCGGCCGCAAAGAATCTACCGCGGGCCGCATTGCTTGAAACTCCAGGATTGCATCTTCTCTGATCTTTTCCACCGCGGACCACACTAAATGGACCGCGACCGCGATGGGTCTATTGCATCCGCAGCGGATTTACTGCGGTCAGCGGTGCTTTGACTTGTTCTTGGCACTTGTGCAGGTTTCACTCCTTTTTTGAGCTGGTTTTGACTTCTTTGTCACTTTTTGACCAAACCCTGCAAACAACCACAACATGTAAGCCTTCGGGATTACTTGTATACACTTTTAATCCAAAACTGAAGCAAAAAGGAGTATAAAATAGACTAGAATCCCTTGTTATCAACTCCCCCAAACTTAAGCTTTTGCTTGTCCTCAAGGAATCAAAGTAAGTCCCACCTCCTTAAGAATAAAACCAAGAAAATTCAGCTGACCTAAAGTGACCTCATCTAGCATCAATTGGGACTAACAATTGCCCTCAATTCAAATGAATCATTAACAACATTCAACCTTTTTAAGCACCATGGTTTTAGTGCGACACAAAAGCATCAAGAGTTGACTCAACTCATCAAGGAAGCCCCTTCTACTGCTTTGGTATTGTGGAACCCAAACTCATACTCCTTACTCTCCCTTAAGCAAAACCTCACTTTTAGATTGTAGCACTCAGAACGAGGATTGTGGAAAACATACTCATCTCTCTCAAAGAAAGGTCACAAGTCCGGCTCTAAGTACCATAAGCTTGCCCTTGCGAGTCACCACTAATGTAAGCTTCACTCAACTCAAGATCATATAGGGCTTTTGTGGGGATACAATGAAGGCTTTTGGTTCAGGGTAGGATATATTTGGTCTAAGAAGATTTCATCTTCCCTTAAGCACTTCATTTGCTTCATTTTGGCACACATTCTCTTGACTCTTTGAGTCATTTACTTCTTTCTTAGGGGTTAGAGAGACACACCGTCCCTCTTTCTTGTTCATTTCAAACCTTTTTCTCCTTTCTAATATTTCCACGCCATTCATCTTTTTACTTTTATTGAATCCCTTCATTTCTTCAACATTTATTCATTCTTTTTGACTTTTTGATTTTCTTTCTTTTTCTTTTTGTCGTCCCTTTTCTTCATTTTCTACTTTTTACCACTTTTTGCATTCCTCTTCTCTCCCCCCAAACTTATGCTTTTGCCTTGTGCTAAGGAAAGGTCGGGTGCCAAGAGAGGGTCTTTTTAAAACGGGTAAAGGCTTGTATCATGGTCTTTGAAAGAAAAAGGGCTATGGCTCAAAAGGGGTTGACTAGGGATATTATCATTGGTAGACTATGGATGTTTTCAAGATACCATTCGGATCAAGGAGAGCCTATAATCACTTCTCAATTCAAACTACACTTAGGATTTTGCCTAGATTAACATTCAGGGCAAGTTCTAGACTCAATGGCACGAGACTTGGACTTGCAAATCAAATTCTCACCACACAAGCTATAGGATTGCTAACGAGACAGAGTCGGGGGCCCACAACAACCTTAGATAAGATTTGAGCAATGCAAATGGTCCCGAAAAACCACTTGATGATTATTAGCCAACACAAGAGTCTCAAGGTCACAACTGTCACCATCCTATACACACTAATAATCATAAGGTCAAAGGCAAATGTGTTAGGCCCAAGTGAAGCTTTGCTTGAGGCACTATTACTCACTAGCTATTATTTACACAAAAACGAAAAGAAAAACAGACTCAAACCCTTAAGAAGGTTATCATGCCATCCATCATCGGGAAGAGCCACCCGATTCACACAAACTCCACCTTTGGAAAGAACCGTGGCATTAAGAAAACCAAAGGCTTATTGAATGCAAAACTCAAAATAAGAAGCTACTAAACTGAAAAAGAAATAAAATGAAGTAAGAAGCTATGAAAGAAAATACGGAAGGTAAAATGAATATGTACAATAGGGGATTTAAACGAATATACATAAGAGGGAATCAATATATACATAAGGAAGTAACTTTATATACAAACCAAGATTGTAAAATACGAAAAGTGAAATAAACAGGTAAAATTATATACATACCAAAAAGTGAAAAAGCATAACAAAAAGGAAAATAGTATCATAATTACAGTCCAACATAATCAAAATAGGGCTACCCCCTCAAATGAAAGCTAGCATTATCCTCAATGCTAACTAACCAAAATAAGCTCAAAAAGAAGATAGAAAGTAAAGAAAACTCCCTATGGGTCCTCCGTCTGCATGGGGTCATGAGCCTGGGTCCCTGGGTCCTGTGACTGCTTGGGAACCTGTGACTGGATCCCTGTAACCTGTGCCTGCTCTGGGACCTGAGACTGGCTAGAGGAACCTCCTTGCAGGTCCTCCAACTCAATCACTGCATCGTCTGCTTGGGGGATCACTCTCCTCCTCTTTGGTGCCCTCTCCAACTCCTGCTCCTGCTCTGGCTCAGTCTGATGCAACAGTAGCTCCAATGGTAGATGATCAGCAGCCTTCATCTTCTCCACTTCTCCCCTCACTCCTTCACAGGCTCCTTTGAGGCTCGAGTCTTTCTCAGCTTCTTTGTCTCCTTGGTCAGCTCCTTTAGTGACTTTCCGTGAGCACCTATAGCATCCAGAATCAACTTCTGGTTCTCCAGGAGCTTCTTCTGGTTGTCCAGAAGCTCCTTGAGAGTCTGCTCCACTGAAGCTGAAATCTGTGGCTGTGGGGGTATGGACTGGGCTGCCACCGAGCTAGAAAGCACAGACAGCTTAGAAGTAGCTGCCTGCATCCAGTTGTTGATACTGGCAAGTGTTTGGCTCAAACGGTGGGCAGTCAATGAGTAGGCTGAGGATGATGGGATATCTGGAGCAGTGGAAGTAGAAGGCCCGGATGTGGGAACTGGTATGGCAGGGGAAGGCTAGGAAGCAGTGACTACCACTACTGGCTCATCAGAATGGCCAGTAGAAGTAGTGGCTTTTCCCTTATGATTTTTGGCTTTAGGGTTGTCATCAGCCTTGAGGCTGTACCAGGTAAAGGGCATTTTGGGTTTCACCTTCACGTCAAAGCTCCTTTTCTCCACCTCCTGGTCTTCAAAAATCCATTGTAAGAAAATTTGGGAAGGGGTATGATCTCTGACCCTCATTGACCACCCTAGTGATCACCGCAGACATAACATTCCCGACATTGATCGGGAACCCCGCCATAATAGACGCCACCAATATCGCCCGGGAGACCGGCATAGAGTTTTCATGGGTAGTGTGGTCTAGCCTGCTGCATACAAAAGTCTCCTACCCCTTCGCCTCAAAATTTAGAGTCTTCCTCAAGATTGCAACTCCTGTTGTCAACCATACTGGGGTGGTGCCCGGGAGAGCCAAATATGATGCTAACCATGGACGTGCTACCTCATCAAGTGCCAATTTCTCCAAGTATAATGATTCATCTTCCTCAGGAAAGCCCAGGTACTCATTGATAGTTTTTCCATCGAACATCACTTTCAAGTTCCGCACTTTAGTCACTTTGGTATCCTTTTTGATGTGGGCAACATTGGCATAAAACTCTTTGACTAAGTGCTCGTTTGCCTCTGGCACCCTGCTAGTGAAGTAATCCCACCCCGGCCGTTCTCTGAATTGCCTTTTCACATTAGGGTTGTGAGGCAGGAAATCGCTCTGTATGAACTGGCGCTCAATAATAAGCGACCTCAGAGGCCACCATTCCCGAAACTTGTGGTATGCAAGCTCACTGACAAACCTCCTTTTCCACACCTTGGGGTTTCTAGTTCTCTCCACACCCCCGGGTTGGGGTTCTCCCCTTATTCTTCGTCAATGGGATCCTCACCGGGTGACGATGTTGTAGGTGAAGTACAGGATGCACTATTACTGCTCTCTGCTGAGCCCTCAGACGACTCAGATGAAACCTGAACTGAAGCACGAACAGTAGGAGAGCTTGGAGGGGTAGTTGAATCTCTCAAACGAAGCCTCTCCAGGAAGTCAGGTACATACTCCGGTACTGAATCAGACTCAATGCCTCCCGGGAGGGCAAGTACTCACTTCCCTCAGAATGGGAAGTAGCTCTATCTGCAGCTTTGATGAGTTTTCTGAGCTGCTGGGGTCAATTTGATCATGCCACGTCCCATACCCTGGGAAGACTCTGCTCTACCCTTCTGTTTGTCACCACCTCCTCGTGATTTAACCATTGTCTGCAAGGAGAATTCAGATAATGTTTGTTAGTATCAATACCAAAAGAAACAGTGATGTGTATGATTGGAAACAGTTGACCGCGGACCGCGGAAAATGCATCGCGGCCGCAAAGAGACCACCGTAGACCGCGAAAAATCAACTGCGGCCACAGTGAGGTGGGATTCAGACTACCCACCCTCTGATTCAGGTACACCGCGAACCACGAAAAATGATGCGCGGACGCGGTAAGGCACCGGGACCGCAGAAAATCAACCGCGGTCGCAGTAGGCAAAACGAGGCACAATGACCTAGGGTTTCAATTTTTTGTGCATTTTAGCCCTAATCAACATATTATTAACCCACTAGGTAGTTAATCACCATGTTTGACTAATTAAAACCTAATCTAAATAATATTATATAACCCTAAGTTAAAAATTGAAAGAAAAAGGAAGAAGAAGAAGTAGGAACTATCAAATTAAAAGAAAATAAAAACAAAACTCAAGACTAAGGATAGATTTTAATTACCAGAAGTAAGATGCAATACAGATGATTGAAAATCAGTACTTGAATTTGTGCAACTTAGGGTTTTGATGAATAGTGTTTAGGCCTCTTTAGAGTGAAAATGAGCGAAAAGTGTAAAATGAGGCCTGGGGGTCTATTTATAGAAAAAGATCTGGGGCCCACTGTACTTATCCACCGCGGCCACGAAAAATTGACCGCGGACCGCGTTTATGAAACTTAGACAGGCACAGGCATGGACTTCACCACGGACCGCAGATAATGCATCGCGGTCGCAGTAAAGCACCGCGGATTGCGAAAAATGCATTGCGGCCGCGGTTGAAACTTCAGATACTGGCACATTTGACACCGCTAACCGCGATCAATTACCTCCTTCGCGATGAGCCCATTGTGGCTGCGAAAAATACATCGCGGCAGCGGTCGAAACTTCAGAGAGTGCAATATTTTTCCAATTTTGGTCCTGCACTGCGTCAAAACATCCCTACACACATCTCACAACCAGTTAGTCTAAAAATAGATCCTACACTAAAAATGAAATCAAAAAGAAAGAAATAAAAACACATGGGTTGCCTCCCAAGAAGTGCCTGATTTAACGTCGCGGCACGACGCAGGTTACCATCAAATCACTTGAGATGGATCATTGCCACCACGTGGCTGTCATCAATCTTGCCAAGATAGGGCTTGACTCTGTGCCCATTAACTCTGAAGATCTCTCCATTTTTGTTTTTCAAGTCAAGTGCACCAAACGGAGTCACAAGCACCACTTCAAAAGGTCCACTTCATTTCGACTTAAGCTTTCCCGGAAACAGACGTAACCGAGAATTGAACAAGAGAACCAAATCACCCACTTTGAACTATTTGCCACGAGAATATTTATCATGAAGGTACTTCATCTTGTCCTTATACAAGGATGAATTGGAGTAGGCATGAAATTTGATCAAGTTCATTAAGCTACTCCACACGAAGATTTGCTGCCACATCCCATTCAAGATTTAGCTTCCTCAAAGCCCATATGGCCTTGTGTTCCAACTCAACCGGTAGATGGTAAGCTTTCCCGAACACCAACCAGTACGGAGACATACCAATCAGAGTCTTGTAGTCAGTCTTATAAGCCCATAGAGCATCATCCAATTTCTTTGACCAATCGTTCCTATTTGCATTGACCGTCTTTGACAATATACTCTTAATTTCCCTGTTTGAGACTTCAACTTGGCCACTCGCCTGAGGATGTTAAGGGGTAGAAACTTTGTGATTGACACCGTACTTTGCAAGTAAAGTGTCAAAAGCTCTATTGCAAAAATGAGACCCCCCATCACTTATGATTGCTCGAGGAGTGCCAAACCTAGTAAAAATACTCTTCTTGAGAAACGCAACAACACTCCGGGCCTCATTATTGGGTAAAGCCACTGCCTCTACCCACTTTGAAACATAGTCAACTACCACTTGAATGTATGTGTTGCCATATAAACTAACAAACGGGACCATGAAATCAATGCCCCACACATCAAAGATATCAACTTCGAGAATAGTGGTGAGAGGCATCTCATCCTTCTTTAAAATTCCACCCGCTCTTTGACATTCGTCGCATCTCTTCACAAGTTCACTTGCATCCTTGTACAATGTTGGCCAGTAAAAACCACAACTAAGAACCTTTGAAGCTGTCCTCGCCCCACCATGATGACCACCGTAGGGAGAGGAACGACAAACCTCTAAAATACTCAATTGCTCCTCCTCCGGGACACATCTTCGGATCACACCATCAGTGCAGATCTTGAACAAGTAAGGCTCATCCCAATAGTAGTCCAAACTATCCCGTTTAAGCTTCTTCCTTTGGTTAGAAGAGAGCTCACACGGTACAATACCAGTCACAAGGAAGTTGTCCACATCTGCGAACCATGGCATACTATTCACTGATACGGAGAGGAGTTGCTCATTAGGGAAAGAATCATTAATTTCAAGGCCATAAAGGGGCCTCCCCTCCTCCTCCAAGCGGGACAAGTGGTCCGCCACTTGGTTTTCACATCCTTTGCGATCTACAATCTCCAAGTCGAACTCTTGAAGCAATAAAACCCATCTCATCAATCTTGCTTTGGAGTCCTCCTTGGTCATCAAGTAGCGAAGTACAGCATGGTCAGTGCGAATTATCACCTTAGCCCCCATGAGATAGGGCCTAAATTTCTCCATTGCAAACACAATCGCCAACAACTCTTTTTCCGTCACCGTGTAATTCACTTGAGCATCATTCATTGTTTTGCTTGCATAATACACCGGGTGAAACATTTTATTCACTATTTGACCCAAGACCGCTCCAACCGCAACATCACTCGCGTCACACATGAGCTCAAAAGGCAAGCTCTAATTGGGTGCGGTAATAATAAGAGTGGTGGTCAACTTGTACTTTAGGAGTTCAAAAGCTATCATGCATTCCTCATTGAACACGAACTTCGCATCCTTTTCCAAAAGTTTGCACAAAGGATTCACTACCTTCGAAAAGTCCTTGATAAATCTTTGGTAGAACCCCGCATGCCCAAGAAAACATCTAACCTCCTTGACTGAAGTGGGGGGAGGAAGCCTTGAAATCACTTCAATTTTGGCCTTGTCCAGCTCTATTCCGTTTTTTGAAATCTTATGGCCGAGGACAATGCCCTCCTCGACCATGAAGTGGCATTTTTCTCAGTTAAGCACGAGATTCGTCTCTTCACACCGAGCTAACACTTTGTCAAGGTTCTTCAAACATTCATCAAATGAGTCACCCACCACGCTAAAGTCATCCATAAACACTTCCAAGAAATCCTCTACCATGTCGGTAAAACAGCCATCATACACTGTTGGAAGGTAGCCGGTGCATTACACAACCCGAAAGGCATCCTGGAAAATGCAAAGGTCCCGTATGGGCATGTGAAGGTGGTTTTCTCCTGATCCTCCGGGGCAATAAATATCTGGTTGTAGCCTGAATACCCATCCAGAAAACAGTAAAAGTCACGCCCCGCAAGTCTATCTAGCATCTGGTCAAGAAAGGGCAATGGGAAGTGATCCTTTCGGGTCACTTTATTCAACTTGCGGTAATCCATGCACACCCGCCATCCAGTGACAGTCCTGGTAGGAATCGGTTCATTTTGCTCATTAGTCACCACAGTCATACCACCCTTCTTCGGCACACATTGCACCGGAGAGGTCCAAGAATTATCCGAGATGGGGTACACAACCCCTGCATCAAGCCACTTGATCACCTCCTTTTTGAAAACCTCTTGCATCGCCTCGTTCAACCTCCTTTGATCTTCCACGGAGGGCTTTGCACCACCTTCGAGAATAATCTTGTGCATGCAAAAGGTGGGGCTTATTCCCCGAATATCCGCTAGAGTCCATCCAATTGCCTTCTTTCGTCTTTGGAGCACTGCCAATGTGGCATCTACCTGCATGTTAGTAAGACAAGAGGAAAGAATAATTGGCAAAGTTGAACTAGGGCCTAAGAATTCATACCTGAGGTGTGAAGGTAAAGGCTTCTACTCCAAAATGGGAGGTTCCTCAATTGAGGGCTTTGTTGGGGGAGTTTTTCTGTTCTACAGATCCAGAGAAAGCTTACGGGGCTCATAAGAATAAGACCCCATACCATGCAAAGCATTGACACACTCCACCCTTCCTTCATCTTCATTGACATCTAGGTTCAACAATACCGCCTCTAGAGGATCCTCCACATTTATCATGGCACTAGTATCATCAACGATCACCTCCGTGACAAGATCCGCAAAGGAGCACACTTCCTTGCTATTTGGTTGCTTCATTGATTTGCACACATGAAAGACCACTTTTTCATCACTCACCCGGAAGGTGAGTTCCCCTGCTTCCACATCAACTAAATCCTTCCCGGTTGCAAGGAAAGGTCTTCCCAAGATTATAGGCACCTCATAATCGACCTCGCAGTCGAGAATCACAAAATCTGCCGACAAGATAAAATTGTCCACCCGGACAAGAACATCATCAATTATACCCAATGGACTCTTTGTTGTTCTATCCGCCATTTGCAATCTCATGGAAGTCGGCCTCGGTTGACCAATACCCAAAGTCTTGAAAACGGAGTAAGGCATCAAGTTGATACTTGCCCCCAAATCACATAAAGCTTTTGCATAGTTTGCACTCCCAATGGTGCAAGGAATGGTGAAAGCGCCGGGATCTTCTATCTTCGGAGCCATCGAGTGCACTATTGCACTAACTTGGTAGGTCATCTTGATGGTCTCACAATCCATGGATCTTTTCTTTGTCACCAAGTCTTTAATGAACTTGGCGTAACCCGGCATTTGTTCTAGAGCCTCCACCATAGGCACATTAATTGATAAGCTCTTCATCATGTCAATAAATTTCTTAAACTGGTTCTCATTTTTCTGCTTCGCGAGTCTTTGAGGATAAGGTGGAGGTAACCTTGGCAAAGGAGCCTTGGCTTTAGGTACAACCATTTCCGGCATGTCTATTACGTGTTCCCTAGACGGGTTCACGTCATTCTGAGTTTCCACCTCGTTATCTTGGATATCAATCCTCACTTCCTCATTCAAGTTCTCATCAGTCACATTCTCAACCACCAAAGGGATATCATCTTCTTTCAACTCAACTTCATCACTGAAAATTTCTTTTTGTTTGGAGGCATTCACATCACCGCCTCGTCCACTTCTTGTAGTTACCGCCATTGTATGCCCGATATTGTTCCCACCCTTCGGGTTAACTACCATATCACTAGGTAGAGCCCCCTTAGGGCGAGTATTCAAGGATTCTGAGATTTGGCCCAATTGAACCTCCAAGTTTCTGATTAAAGTATTGTGGGATGCCAACTGGGCATCAGAGTCAGCATTCTTTTTCATCATCTGTTCAAACATCATTTTGATTCTCCCCATTTCATTGTTGGATGAACTAGGACCTTGGGATGGAAATGGGGGTGGATTGTTTGGTTATTGATACATCGGGGGCCTTTGAAAGACTTGCCCACGATTTCCTTGATTGCTATTGTTCCAACCACCCTGATTGTTGTTTCCACCCCAGTTGTTGTTGTTGCCACTCCAGTTGTTGTTGTTGCCACTCCAATTACCCTGATTGTTCTGGTTGCCCCAATTTGAATTTTGGTTGTTGTTCCCCCAATTACTATTCCCTTGTTGTTGTTGATTTCCCCAATTTCCTTGGGATCTCCATTGTTGTTGTTGGTTAGAAGAATTGCCCCTTTGGTCCTGATAGTTGTTCACATATTGCACTTCTTCATTCTGCTCATCATACCCATCATATTGGAACCCACCACTATCTTGGTCATATTGATCCAAACTCCCTTTGTTCTGTTGACCTCTTTGTCTTCTTTTGTTCACTAACATGTTGACACCCTCTATAGCATTTACTTGTCGTGGAGTTTGAACCTGTTGTAATTGTGCCTTTGCTAGCTGGTTCATTATTGTTGTCAGTTCTGCTATTGCCTCCCCATGATCATGGAGCTCTTTGTGCAAGTAAATGACCGTCGGGTCACCCTGTGGCACATTGGCTCGGCTTTGCCAAGCGGAGGAAGTGTCCGCCATCTCATCCAATATCTCACAAGCTTGATCATACGGGGTGTTCATGAAATTGCCCCCTGCGAGTTGGTTCACTATGCACTGATTTGTTTTGTTAATGCCTCGGTAAAATGTCTGTTGTATCATTGCCTCAGTCATATCATTATTTGGTCATTCCTTCACCATAGTCCGGTATCTCTCCCATATCTCATGCAATGGTTCGTTGGGCTCCTGTTTGAAAGCTAGGATTTCATCCCTCAAGGTTGCCATGTAACCCAGCGAGAAAAACTTTGCAATAAGTTTATCCGCCAACTCATCACATGTATGGATGGTGTGGTTGAGAAGTCTCTCCAGCCAATCCAATGCTTTCCCTCGAAGAGAGAAAGGGAATAATCTCAACCGTAGGGCATCCTCGGACACATTCGTTTGCTTGCTCCCCCAACATGTATCAACAAATCCTTTAAGGTGCTTGTAAGAATTTTGATGGGGAGCACCTGTGAAATTCCCTCGCTGCTCCAACAATGTCAACATCACGTTGGTAATTTGAAAATTGTCTGCCCGGATCCGGGGTGGGACAATTGCACTAGCGTAGCCCTTGTTAGGAAGCACTCGAGGTACAACTCTTGGAGGTGGCGGGGGAGGGTCTGGAATATTATTTTCATTGGCCTGTCGGCCTCTCCTTTGTCCTTCAGGTACTAGAGGTACCTCTTCCTCTCCATTGTCATCAACCTCCTCCCCCGGTGGAACATCTCCGAGAGGTGCGTTGTTTGCCATATTTTAGTACCTGAATTGATAATTCACCCAAGTAAGAAAACAAGAAGGAAATAAAACTAAACACAAAACTAGATAGATAGATAGCCAAAAACCGTTTAGCTCCCCGGCAACGGCGCCAAAAAGTGATCGGGTCCAACCCTACAGCACTACAAAGTGGCAAGAGCGGTCGATGAGCTTTTACCCTAGAAGGTCGGGATCGAATCCACAGGGAGCTAGATTGTTTGGAAATTGAGTTCCTATCTATACTAGTAACGTGCAAAGTAATTGTTTACACTTTTAAACATGCGTTGATGGTTCACTAATCTAGATTATCACTAATGATGCTGAAATTAAGCTAAGTATGATATCTTTTTGTGTGGTTTTCTTAATTTATGGAAAGGCACTAGGGAAGTGACTTTGCCCTAGGTGAATACTTGACGGGTTCTAAAGTTTAAGGCAAAGTTATTATGTTTGGGATTGCGATATAGCCATGCACGAAACTACTCACTCTATACCTCTCGGTAGCTTGAGTGACTTTGCCCTAATTGGCTTTCTCAAGACCAATTGGGTGTCAAAATTGTGCAAGCGATATAGGCTCAAGTCGGATATTACTATCTCTAGGTTTAACCCTTTAATTGGGGCTATCAATCTCTTGAATTCGCCCCAATTCCTTGTTGGCCTGATTTTCCTAGACTTAAGCTCTCTTTCTCAAGAAGAGCCCAAGTCAAAAAGGCAGAAATTAGTGTTTGCAACCACTAATTCAACATGGAAAACACAAATTAGGCCAAATATCAACCACCCACAAACATCTAAGCCCTAAAACAAGAGACCCATCAAATACCCACACTAGGATTGAGCCACAACCCTAGCTAATGGGTCTAGCTACTCATAACAATAGAAGAAATCAGATATTGAGATGAATAATAACCCATAAAATATAATTACAAGCTAAAATTCGAAGATTCAATGTTAAGCTAGCTATAAAATCACTCAAAATAGCTAAAAAATGGCGTTCACGTGCTCAGCTACAGATAAGATACCCTAAAAATCTAAAAAAAGAAGTATTTATACAAGGTCGAATTTTTTGGACAAAAATACCCCTGACAGAGGTACCGCGGATCGCGGAAAATGGACCGCGGCCGCGGTCAGGCTTTTTGGCTTCAAATCTTTGTTCTCTGAATCTAGCTACCGCGGATCGCAATAAATGGACCGCGGCCGCGATGGCTTTACCGCTACCGCATAAAATGCACCGCGGTCAGCGGTGTCTTGAAACTTCGAAAATCCTAGCTCTCTGAATCCCTTCTCCGCGGACCGCAACAAATGGACAGCGGCCGCGATGAGGCTACCGCGGCCGCAAAGAATCTACCGCGGGCCGCATTGCTTGAAACTCCAAGATTGCATATTCTCTAATCTTTTCCACCGCGGACCGCACTAAATGGACCGTGGCCGCGGTGGGTCTATTGCAGCCGCAGTGGATTTACTGCGGTCAATGGTGCTTTGACTTGTTCTTGGCACTTGTGCAGGTTTCACTCCCTTTTTGAGCTGGTTTTGACTTCTTTGTCACTTTTTGACCAAACTCTGCAAACAAGCACAACATGTCAGCCTTCGGGATTACTTGTATACACTTTTAATCCAAAACTCAAGCTAAAAGGAGTATAAAATAGACTAGAATCCCTAGTTATCAGTTCCCCGCCCAGGGAAGGCGAGGACTGACTTCAATAGCCCCGCTGGGGATGAGCCGGAACCTGTTCTTTCTACGATGGGCACTGCAGCGCTCACGGCATTCAAAGCTAAATGGGGAATCCCTAATCACATTAAACTAGTTCTGGCGGGTCGTGACGTAGTGCATATACACCGCCCGAGCTACTGCGCGTTTTACGTATATCCATTTGTCATTGGATATACGCTTCCCCTTCCCTCCTTGGCGGTGGACTTCTGTCTCTTCTACGAGGTGTGTCCGGCTCAACTCTCTCCGTACGTATACAAGCTCTTCCTTATGCTTATCAAGTATGCGGAGCTGGCCGATCGGGGAATTTCTCTACAACACATGCTTCACCTCTTCGCCCCCATTTTCATAGGGGCACGATGATTTACCTGCATTACCGAGGAACCAACGGTTTGGTGGTGAAGATGGATGACAAGGCCAATCACCGCTTTTGGGAGAATTTCTTATACGTCCGAAGAGAGCACGTGGTATCGAACCCTACGGGGTTTCTTGAGGTATGGAATTTCGCCCGTAGGTCTCCCTTCCCTTTTATTATATTATATTTTTTTTGAACATGGCTGTTGGTCGTCTCCTTTTAGTGACCGTCGAGTGTTTTCTGTTTCCGCAGCCGAAAGGGTACCTCCTCTGCAAGTTGCCAATATTCGCGAATGGGTGAGCTCGATTCTGCCCCACACGATGGGGATTCGTGAATGGGCGCCTTTCCACGAGAGGTTTGGGCACAAACCTTCCGCTGGTGATTCAGCTTATTTCGTCCTTAGTTGCTTTGTTCTTTGCTACGTCTTTCTCTTTATATTATATCTTTGTTTGGTCGAATTTCTCATTGGCAGGTCGGAGAGGAGCGAAAAAGGCGAGGGCTCCTGTACTTGGTTTTCGTCAACTGGCTTCCTCTGCCTGGCCCGTACCAAGAATAACTGTGGATGAGGGCGTCCAAAGTCTGGTTGCTCGGCGGACCGTGTCCGTGACTGAACCTGTTTGTTCAGAGGTGGCTCTTCGATCAGGCACTCCAGTTCCCACAATCTGTTCTGCGGACGAACCTTCTCGTGGTAGTGGCAAAGAGGCCCCGTCAAAGAGGTGGAGGTTGTCGGAGAGGGCATCTTTGGTTGAAATTCCCTCGAGGGCCGGCCCTACTTTGGCAGTATTTGAGGCTGGTGGTGATACCGGCCTGGGTGTGGAGGCGATGCCCGTCACGATCGTAGAAGAGGCTGCCATGGCAGGGGGACAAAGTTTGGAGGCCATCGCGATTGTTCCGAGCGGTCCATCGACGTCTCGGCAGGGTCACGCCCCCTCTTCGGCTAATGAGAGGTTGAAGGGCGTAGTGGGAGATGACTATGAATCTGATTTTGATATTGATCCCGAGGATATGAGGATGTTCGAGGAAGGTTCCACCAGGGTCGATGTGAGGGCGGAAGGTCCTTCTCGTGTGCTCGAAATTCCGTCGGACTTTAATCTGTTGGAGGACACGGTGGACTTTGTGCCCCAATTTGACCTTCTGTGCTCCGCCGCCGAGAGCAGGTCTTTTCGGGAGATTAGTGATTCTGGTTTGTCACGCGGTGTGGCTGGGATGACCTTGAGGGTGACTTTCTCTTTGCTATTTTTGTTGTTTTGTGCCATTTGCTTTCGCTGATCCTTCCTCTTTTTTTTTTTTATAGATTTACATGTTGGAGATCGAGAGAGCTCGTTGGGCTGAGACGTGGGCCGATGTCTTTCTGAAAATGATTGTGAAGTACGCAGTATCGCAACAGGTGCCGTGAGATGCACGTGCAGTTTAGGGCGGGTGGTAATACCCAATCCCTTAGGAAGGAGTTGGAGAAGAGGGACGAGGATTTGATGCGGTCTATCCGTAGATGTAGCGAGCTCGAGGGGCTGCTTATGGTTAAAGACGATGAGCTCGAGTTGGGCAAAGTGGTTGCGGCGGAATGCGAGGATCTTCTAGCGAAGGTATTGTCTTTGCGAGCGGAGCTTGAGCAGAATGCCACTAGAGTTGCCAATCTAAGTGCAGAGTGGACGGAGAAGGTGGCTGAGCTAGAAAGGAAGGTGGCCGAGTTAAAGAGGGCCGAGGGAGCCCGAGTGGCGGCTTTGGCGAGGGTAGCGGTGCTGTAAGACACTATTCGCGTCCTCAGGTCTTAATGGGAAGCCGAGAGGGCGACGACCATACTGAGGGAGGCAAAGCTTTAGGAGCGGATCGGTGAGCTTGAATGGAATGCCTCAAACTTGGGACCAAGTTGTGGCTCTCGAGGCTGAGAAGGCGCAGCTATTGGTTCAGGCCCCCCCTCAAGAGTCTGCCTCTGTTGCTGTCCCCCGCCATTTGTACAAGATATGGGTCCATGCCGAGGCCCAACGAGATATATACAAGGGTTTGTGGGCGGCGGGGGCGTTCCTGAGGCCGTTTTTGAAGATGCTCGGGTTAAGGCACGCGAGGCTCGTCTTGCTTGCGGTTATGACCCTGCGGCACCAGAGGCTGGCAGAGACGCTGAGGTCGAGGACGAGCTTTCTTCCGATGATAACAATGTTGGAGGGGGCGATGGTGGAGACGAAGCGGCTGGACCGAGCGTGAAGGGAGGTGGTGGCGTGGATGATGATGCTGAGTGAAACCTTTGTGCATTTAATTCGTCCTTTTGTACTTAGTTTTTTTTGTACTTGGTTGACCGGGTGGGGGCTTTCTTTTTTGGCCCTTTTTACGGTACTTATCTTTTCTTTGAGTGAAATAGTCGTCTCGTCTTCGTTTGTATGTTTTAGGCTTTCCCTTTTCCTTTTTGAACTTCTTGAATTTTTTCGCAATGAGTCCCTGACTTCTGGTAGTCGATTTGAGAGGGATCGAATTTGACCTGCTAATTTGAACTTGACTTTGTTAAGCCGAGCGGGGTCGGATTTGTCTTGCCGGTTTGAGCGAGGTCAATTTTGATTTGTTAATTCGAGCGAGATTGAATTTTGTCTCGCCAACTTGGGCGGGCTCGGCTTTGGCTTGTAGACTCGATCAAGGTCGAATTTTGACTCGCCAACTTGGGCGGAGTCAGCTTTGACTTGTAAATTCGAGTAAGGTTGAATTCTGACTTGCCAACTTGGGCGGAGTCAGTTTTGACTTGTAAGTTCGAGCGAGGTCGAATTCTGACTTGTAGATTCGAGCGAGGTCAAATTTCGCCTTCGTTTGGCGATGGCCGGGGCCGTATGGGTGTGAATTTGAACGAGGTCGAATTGTGAGCGAGGTCACACCATGACTTATTAATATGAACAAGGTCAAATTTTACTTTCGCTTGGCGATGGTCGGGGTTCGCATGGGTGTGAATTCGAACGAGGTCGAATTGTAACCCGTGATGAGTTCGAGCGAGGTCGAACCATGACATGTTAATTCGAACGAGGTCGAATTTTACTTCCGCTTGACGATGGCCGGGGGCCGCATGGGTGTGAATTCAAACAAGGTCGAATTGTGACCCATGATCAGCTCGAATGAGGTCGAGCCATGACTTGTTAATTCGAACGAGGTCAAATTTTACTTTCTCTTGGCGATAGCCGGGGCCCGCATGCGTGTGAATTCGAACGAGGTCAAATTTTGACCCGTGATGAGTTCGAGCGAGGTCGAACCATGACTTATTAATTCGAACGAGGTCGAATTTTACTTTCGCTTGGCGATGGCCGGGGGCCGCATGGATGTGAATTCAAACGAAGTCGAATTGTGACCCGTGATGAGTTCGAGCGAGGTCGAACCATGACCTGTTAATTCGAACGAGGTCGAATTTACTTTCGCTTGGCGATGGCCGAGGGCCGCATGGGTGTGAATTCGAACGAGGTAGAATTGTGACCCGTGATGAGTTCGAGCGAGGTCGAACCATGACTTGTTAATTCGAATGAGGTCAAATTTTACTTTCGCTTGGCAAGGTACGGGCTCGGTGGAGTGGTAAGAATGTTGCATGCGGCCTTGCTTTTATTGGAGGATATTAGTCGTTGCTGCATCGTTTATGCATATGTCGAGTGAGTCCCAGTTTATCTAATCTTGCTTTCATTATAGAATATCATGCATTGTTGTATAGTTTATATATGCGTTGGGGTGAGCCCGTCTATCTAGTCCCTTTATTGTTCGGCCTAGAGAGACCGTTGACGGGACGGGCGATGAAATTATTGCTTGGGCCTCTGAGCACCTTGGGGCTCGATTGATTTGAATGAAGTTCGGACGTAACTCATAGTATTTAGTCGCCGAATTGGCGTAGCGTCACCGTGGCGAGCATACGGGAAAGCTTTCCGTTCTCATGTTCTGCCTGTATTGGGGAAATTGTACATTCTATGGGCTCATCGCTCAGTTGCAGGCTATGAAGATTGTTTCTTAATGATGCCGGCTTGTTCTGAGCCGTTTGTCTGTTATTTGTAATATGGTGCGGTGTGGAGGGCTTTCTCGATTTGCCGTTCGCCGTAGGGAAGAATTTAGAGCCTGTATGTCGGCTAGCCTTTGTTTGCGAGTTTGGGAGGACGTCCCTGTTCTCTGTTCCACTTCTCTCTTTTTTTTATGAAAAGGAACAGCGGGTTAGAAGTACATGGAATAATTGTCACCTTGGTCGGCTGTTTAGCTGACGAATGAGGGGGATTGGCCACGTTTCCCTCGTCCGCTGCGCTCTTTCGACCTGGGGAGTTCTCTCGTTTGGAAATGAACTAGGGATCGAGCCGCAGGGCAGCTCACCTTGTTCTGTATTCTGATACTAGTTTCCGTCCTGATGTTGGCTTCGGCTTTACGCTCAGCCTCGTTACTGGTTGAGCTTTGGCACTTCGTGGGCTGACGATCCACTTCCCCCATTAGGGTCTCGAGTTCGAGTCCCAGTTCGTCAGTCCCGGGCGTGCAAAGATGGCAAAAATGTAAGTCATACCAATAATATACAGACAAGGAGTATCTTAGTCAGTAAATTACACAAGAAGCATCGTCTCATATAGTAGGAGGGGAGGCTATATGCGCAGGATGTAGGAGGCGTTGGGTACTAACCTGTAAATGGGATTACTGACGCGTTTGGTACACGTAGTTACAGTCCGCCTATGATGGCTTATGTTCACAATGCCTCGGGGCTGCTGCTGTGGCGCAACGCAATTTTCGTGTATAAACCAGGCATAACTCCGGTTTCGCGTAAGGATTTACCCTTGGTTGGTTTGGCGGTTTTGGGGGTTTACTGACTGATTTCGCAAGTCGGCATTCGGGTGAAACTTCACCGAATGGGAGATAGAGCTAAGACCATGTTTGGATCTAGAGGGAACTAAGGCTTTGGCTAGAAATCCCCACAGACGGCGCCAAAGTGTTTGACTAAAAAGTGTTAAACCTTTTTATAAACTAATTAAACAGGAAGATTTGAAGTAAATCCTAGCCAAAGATAATTCGTCCTAGATCTGAGGCAGAAGACAAGAACAACCAAGCATAGCGGAACATAAAATTTAATCATAGCAATAATTGAATCCCGTAATGTAAGAAGAGGATGGTGATTTTCATAACATTGAATAATAGCGAAGAATTCATAGATCAAAAGAGTCACCGATCTTTAACAAGGTTGACCCCCACACATTTGATATGATGAGACTAACGACGTATACTGAGGATCTGAGCTTCCTTGCTTCTTTCTGCTTAGCGAGGGGGAAAAAGATGAAGATCCCTCTTCCTCTCTGAAAATATCTCTGTATGTGAATTTTTTTCAGCACCCTTTCTTCTTCTTCTTCTTCTTCTTCCCATTTAGTTTATACACTGGGTATTCTCATTTACCCAACGGTCATTAGCCATAGTACCTAAGTAATTTGGCTGTATTACTGGTTGATCCTCTGAAATGCCGTAAAATCCCATTCGCCGTTCAAGCATTCTGAATACACGACCTCGGCCGTGGCCGAGGTGCATGTCGTTATAGCGTTGTATGGATACGACTTCGGCCCAAGTAACTTTTTGTCGTTCCTCTTCACGCGGATTCTCGTCTGGTCATATTTCGACCCATACAATACTAAATTTTGTTTACTAAATACCTCTAACTTTTTAACATTCTTTTTATTATGGATATTGGATATCGCTGGTAAATATCATAGTCCTCTCCAACATCATTTAAGCAGTTGGCCACAAAGTTTTCTATTAAATGAATAAATAAATAAAAAGTTACTCCTGTAAGTTGTGTATGTTTGGTGGAAGCCATGAAAGCTTCGAGATACAGAGATCGTGAGAAATCAGAGAAGAGAAGAGAGAATTGGGAAATTTCTCTTTTTTTGTCAGGAAGAATTACGGCCCTTGTCACTTGGCCGACTAGCCTAACCAAAAATGGCCCAAATTTAAAAAATTTATCCTGTTTGGCCCAGGTTGTACATAACATGAAAGAAACTTTTTAAAATTTAACCCACATTAATTATTTTAAGGGTTATATTCAGTTTCCACTTTTATTTTTATTTCTTCTCTCTTTTCTCACGCCATTATCGTCTTTCTTCTTCTTCTCTTTGCTTTCTTTTGCCCAAACATACCACAAAAAGTAGAGAAAAATTAAAATTTCTAGAGACGAAAGGTGGGAGATTTTGCAGATAAGAATCCTTAATTTTTAAGATGGATTTATTGTTTTATTTTGTTTCTAATCCCTCACTTTAGACAAAAGGTGGTTGCAATATAAGAAAATTAAAAAATATAAGTCCACCATTGAAGGCCATCAAAACTTCACTTTTGAAAATAGGATTTTTTTAGTTTGTTAGTTGTTTGGATTGGGTGTCGTTCCAGTTGATTGAATACATCAAAAGGAGTTCAACATTTAAATTTGAAGTGATTTGGAGTAGATTTGAACAAGATTTAAGTTAAACTTCAGAAAAGACGCAAGGAAGAAGACGAAGCCAATTTTTGTATACTGATGTATAATAATGTATAATAGCGTATATGGGCGTGTAAACATCTCTTATACACTTTTATACACCTTATACAAGCGTTTGTAGACGAACTTCTTCCACGATTTTCAGTCCAAATCTCCATTAAATGACTTCAAATTTTATATACAACCTCCTTATACTATTTCTAACAAGTGTAGATAACACCTACTCCAAATTTCTCACAAAACCAAATTCGAAATTTAAACCCACTTATTTAAGCTTGTTCACTAATGGTGGACCGACCCAAATCTTCATTAAATGACTTCAAATTTTGTATAAAACCTCTCTATATATACTATTTCTAACAACTCTAAGCAACAACCATTCAAAATTTCTCATAAAACCATATTCGAAATTTGAACTCATTTATTTAAGCGTATTCAATAATGGCAGGTTATCTTAAAAATCTAATTTTCACCGCCTGAATTGATTTGGTTTATTAAACTAATATTTGAGTCACAATTATTGATTCGAAAATTAGATTAAAAGCTTGAAATTTTTTTTTATTTAAAAAAATTGAAGTAATTTCAAAACCTACTTGGAATTGGATGTTGAATCTTAACCTATTATTTTTGGGTTACAGCTTTGCAAAGTTAAATATATGCCACTTAATTGCAATATATGTGTGTGAGTTGTATTTATGTATAATTCTCCCTTTTTGTTATATCTGAAAATGAGTTGTCAATACTCTTTTATATACAGTCTACAGCTACTACTTGTATAATTAACCTCCTAACCATAGTATACAAATATCTGATTAAACTTACCACTCGCCACATCATCAATACTCTCAACAATGCACACATATAGAGTAAATACATAGTAACTTTTACATTAGCATATAGTACTTTAATTTGTTATAGCATATTAGTTGAGTACCATTCTTTACTAAGATTTTGATCACGCCCAACTAGGCCTTATAAAAAGAATAAAGCGGTCGCTGCAAAAATATTCCGGTTAACAAGTTCGGAGTCGAATCTCATAGGGAATTAGCCTATCAATCACAGCTATTGGACTCACAGAAATTCACGTATTCAATCTTCGGAGATATTTGAGTAACAGATTGGATGATTATTAACTAAATATTACGTAAAAAAATGCAGTAATTAAGAACTAACTATAAACGGCTTGTAAGGAAGAATGGGAATGATCTAAGGTTATGATTTCCCCTATTGTCGGAATCCTTTCCGCTATGTTTACTATAAATTTGCCTAAGTCTTCTCTATCGATCATGAGCACTCTGACTGTCCTAACTCTCTGCCGAGTAATTACAACAATATACTAGACATATTCTCCCGAATTACGCCAGCTAACTTTAAGTACAACTCACTTAGATCTCACCCAAGGTTTCGTTATCCTTAATCCCACCTTTAAACCCTTCGTGTTGGTCCCTCATATACGTTAGGAGTGATGATGTTCAACAACTACCTAAATATGCACTCTCTCCCGAGTAATGCACACTAAATAGGAACAGGTAATTGAGGGCCCTTCAATCAACATCAATGAGCATATAGTTGAACAAATAGAGATAATGCTACGACAAATCTATATTAACATAACGAGAAAATCATCCTTCAAAGGTTCAATCAAAACCCTAGATTATGAGTTTAGCTACTCATACTCATAGTAACAATTTCCCAAATAATTTGCATAATTAATTTACAAAGTAAAGATGAAGGAATGAAGAATTCGATGATAATCTCCTCCGGAAATTGTCCAAAGCGTCTTCTCCCTTACAAAATAGTCTCCCTAGGTCTCAGATGTGTCAAAAGTCCTCAAAATAGCGTTTTTATATGTATTTATACCAAGTAGGGTCGGGCCCAGATGAAACTCCCTTTCCTGTAGGACTTGAACTGTAAAATTTGTACAGCTGCGCTGCACGCTGCGACGCACAGCGTGGTATGCTTGTAGGGAAGTTTAGAGAGTTGTTTCTGACAGACTGCTGGAAAATTCAAAAAGATGCGGCACACGCTGGGGCGCACTGTGCGGCGCGACAGTGTAAGTTTCTCAGAGTGAAATTATTTCAACCTCTTTTGACATCCAGACTTGGTACACGACCTCCGAACACGATCCCGGCTTAATGTATTGGGCTTTTACTCAGACTTCAAAGCTCCAGCTTGATCGATTTAGCTCCAAATTAACTTTTGAACTTGGAATCACTTCCTGCAAGGCATAAAACACGTACTAAGTGTAATTAACTATCATTTAAGCTTAAGCACATGTAAAAATGCAGTAATTGGAATGTAATACTACGGCTAAAACACGAGTTTCTAGCCTAACATCAACACCCCACACTTAAACCATTGCTCGTCCTCGAGCATTTAAACTACGCTTTACCTAGGGATAACCTTTCATCAAACAGCCTCCCTGATACACCATGCCAAGAATAACTAAAGTAGACTGAGCACCTTATCATAACATCCCACCCTCATGATTCGACTCAAAAGTACCATGCATTATACACAACTCGCCCACTCACTCTAACATAGAGGTCAATGACATTACCTTTCCTTCATGAATCAAGTGCCCTCACACAACAAAAGAGAGTAGTTCCACAGAATAAAATTTAAGACAATTAGGAACAAGATAGAAAGATTTCACTCACTCTCAGAACTAATATTCATATGCCACAAACGATGCACCATAGGCTTGCTCGTAGTGTACTACTCTACTAATCGAGCTCATTCAGTCTAGGATCAAGTAGGACTTTAATTGGTTGTAATGTAGGCTGCGGGTCGGGTAGGATACATTTGGATATGAGTCTCCCTTAAGCACTTTAATACATATACTTAAACACTCAAGCCCATCCTTACGTCAAACCAAAACTCTTCCTTCACCTTAATGTATATTATCCCATACTTCATTTTAAGCACAGTTATATCGAGAGCACCACTATCAAATAATATTTTTCACAGCAATATAACTATATATATTTTTTTCTCTTTTCAATTCTAGGGGCTCTTACTTTTCCAAAACAGTGCACCTTTCTCCTTATTTTATTAGTTCCACTCAAAAGCCAAACCAAGCACCCCACACTTTAACCTTTTCAAGGTTCATTACAATTCAAGTGCTCATGAGAGGTGAAAAGGTTCAAATATATGATCAATTCAAACAATTGGGTAAGGCTTGTAATGTGGTTGCCAAAGAACAGAATTTCAGGCTCGAAGGAGTTTAACTATGATACATAACAGTTAGGCGGGTAACTATGAATGCCTAGAACTATGATATATATATATATATATGGATCAACAAGGAAACGTCTATATCACTTCCAAAACTGAACAAAACTACTATTTTGCTTTGCAAACACACGGGGCAAGTTCTAGGCATCAGATGCAACGCACAGAATAACACAAAACCTTACACACACATGGCACATAACTCACTCAGGATTGGACTCATCAAGACGCTCTAGTCAAAGCAGTTAAGCACAATTATAATCACACAATTTAAGGCACTTATTTAAGAGTCAAGAATTGAGCCTAGGTGTCACAACTAAGACACTCACCACTCTCAAGGCATATGCAGTTAAGGGAAATTGATCCTTTAAGTTAGCTTTCTGACTAAAGATTCTTAACTCCTAAAAAATAAAAAGATTTAACTACACCCGGTTCAAGCAAAACCCTTGGAAAAGAACCGCGGCACAAAAAAAAACCAAGGGGGAATTGTTACACTACCTAAAAAAAACTAAAATAAAAGACATATTTTTGGATTTTTACATATATATAATTTTTTTTCTTTCTTTCGACTCATATCCCTCAAGAAACCAATCGACGAAATCCATCGTCGGGAAGAGTCGAACTAAACACTTAATTACTAAGTATTACAGGCCGATAGAGTTCAGAATTATAGTTTACAGACTATAGTATCTACGAAAGCAAGAAACAAATCAAACAAAACCAACTGGCAAATAAAAAAAAGTACAAGTACAATCAAATAGGAGCACCCCACCCCACACTTAAGAGATTGCATTGTCCGTAATGCAAAACAGTAAAATCAAGAGTGGAAAGGTAACTCCCTGAGGCCCATGGCCTAATCATCAGCACCCTCGAAGGTGCGCAAATACTCCTCATCATCGGAGGGAATGGAGTTCACATCCTCATCTGGTAGCAGTTGTCCTCCTCTCGCCAACCCCAACCACTACTGAGTGATAGCAGAAAGGGGGTGATCTTGCTGCAACTCCTCCAAGTCGGCCTCCCCCCGAGCAGCATGAAGGCTCAAGTCAGCAAACAGTAGCTGTAGCGTCTCCTCAACACGGACCAACCTCTGGTCCGAATTAACAGCAGTAGTAGGGGGGTCTATCACCGACGTAAAATCATAGGCCTTGATAGGATAAGTCACTAGAATAGTCCGGTCATAGTGAAACTCCTCCTCTACATGGTGCTTGCAACAATCGAGTGATCATACTCGAGTAATATAGACGACGGGCCCCAAGTGGTCGCACTCTAGCCATATGCTCCAGCATGAGTTTCCCAAGATCGACCCGCATCCGTGTCAACAAGGCATAGATCAAACACACTTTTAGTCGTGGGACATCAGTGTCACTTTGAGTGGGCATGATTTTGGCATTAATCAACCGCAAAACAACCCTGGCTGGCCGCTGGAATGTACTCTTCTTCATGTCCTTATGGAATTCATTCACTTCCCGTGCCCATACGGCAGAAGAATCAGCGCCATATAGCAGTCGGTGGATAGCCGGATAGTCTGGCCGACGAAGAAACCTCTGAAAGAGCTTGTGGGAATGCTCTGTGAAGCCCATAATTAGATTGATCACCTGGGAGGAGAATGAAATCACTTTACCCCGTACCTGCACTTCGTACACAGCATCCAGGCTGTCCTCAGGTTACCAGTTAGCATTAAATTCTTTGACTAAAGTCACATTCACCGCATCACCTGGACGGAACAGACTGTCGAAACCCAAAGCCTGAATGTTGTTGTATATCTCACTATATTTGCGGTCAACTTCCCATCGTCAATAGCAACCTCATGCTCCGGTGGAACCGCCGGGATAAATGTCTGGAACCAGCGTGGAGAATGGGCTGGGACAGCCCGTATACCATATTTGCACGCTGGCACCTCATCCGCATCAGGGTCAATGCGCTCCTCTTCCTCCTCCACTGGGGAGGGGGTAGGTGCCCGTCTCCCACCTCGACGGCTACTAGAAGCAACCTCAGAAGAACCAGTGTTAGAGCGTTTGCTCGGGCAGCGAGACAGTGTACCTGTACAAGACGAACAATATTAGCCACAACACGTAAACCAAAACAAGACCAAACGGGGTAACCACCCCACACTTATGTTATTGGCATGTTCACAAGTAAAATGTATATCAGGGACTTAGACTACCCCATTGGAAGTGCGCCACAAGCAATCAAAAACCCACCCAACCACCAACATAATAGTAGAATCACAAAACCACGAACTATACTAGCTTAAAATACAAAATTAAGAAGCTAATCTAGTAACTAAGAAGAGAAATAAAAGAAGCTATACTAATGCACTACTAACAAAATTCAGAAAGTACAACACAACACTACACAAGCACATAGCATGAATCAAACATTCCAATTAGCATCTAGCACCACATTATCTCATACTCCCTCCATTTCATATTAAATGAGGTAGTTTGACTCGGCACGGAGATTAAGAAAAAAGAAGAAGACTTTTGAAACTTGTGGTCTTAAAAGTTTAAGGGGTAAAAAGTTTGTGGGGCCATGGCATTTGTATGGCTATAAAAGCTTCTCATTAAGGGTAAATGGGTAAAATGAAAGAGTTTAAAGTTGAATTACTTCCAAATTTAAAAATGTGTCATTTGTTTTGGAAAAGACTAAAAAGGAAAGTACCTCATCTAATATGAAACGGAGGGAGTAACAATTGTCCTCCACTAAGCTACAATGTCACCTTCTATGTCATTGAGGCATTTAATCAAGCACATGGTATTCACCAAAGTTACCTCATAAACTTTAATACTTCCAAGATTACTATACCAATCAACCATCCTACAACCACCACAATGTAACAAGGGCACAAAGTGCTCCAAATTTGCACAAATATTCCACCTATTTTCGGCCATAAAGGCACATCCACCCAACTTTACCATCAAACTATTCTATACGCACCAAGACATATTAAAAATCTTCCACAATTATAAGCACAATGGAAACCCCACAAGAAGTTAAGCACCAATCATGGCCAAAATAAGCAAATAAATTGAAAAAAATTAGCACTACTACACTACCTAGGGTTTAGTTCAAAATAAACTAATACTACTCAACTACAATAAATTACTCAAAGAAAAGAGATGAGAGTAGAGGAATACTTACCTTGAGGATGAATGGAAGGGATGTGAGGTATGTGTGGGAAAGGAATTTGAGAAGAAAAGAGAGTGGTAGAATTAGGGGGAGGGCTGGAGCGTATGTTCTGTAGGGAATGAGAAAAGAGTAGGGGGGGTGTTGAACGGGTGCTGGTTAAAAGAAACTAAAAAAATATATATTTATTTTAAGATTACGCACTGCCGCGTCGTAGGGTGCGGTGCCCCATGCGGAGCGGTAGTGTAAATTATCAGAGGCCATGTTTTTTTTTTCTCAGATCCATTTGGCCTGGCGCGACGCAAGGCACGACGTCCCATGAGGCGCGCTAGGCCATTTTTCTCAGAGTTCGCTTTGTTTTCGACATTTAGCTTACAGGTTGCACCCCGACTCTATTATGTACTTATTTTATGTCCAGTTCATGCTTGTACCTACCCAAACAAGTCTCACAACTCCTAACTTCTAATAATCTAAAACTACAATTATGGGTTAGTGAGGTTAAAAATTGGGTTGCCTCCCAACAAGCGCCTCATTTAACGTTGCAACACGATGCAGGTAAGCGCATTTAAGGTACGCTCAACATCGGAGGCTCGATCAAATGGGTCACTGACACTCCCTTTGCCTCATCCATGCCTACATAATGTTTTAATATGTGCCAATTGACTCTGAACGTACGAGAGTCATTTTCCGTAGCAATCTCTACGGCACCAGTGGGGTGAATTTCAACCACATGAAATGGCCCTGACCATCGTGACTTTGATTTGCCCAGAAATAGCCTTAGTCTTGAGTTGTATGGCAATACTGTATCTCCGGGTTTAAATTTCCGCTCAATAACATTTTTATCATGTATCTTCTTCATTCTCTCCATGTATAATCTTGTGCTCTCAAAAGCGTGATAGCGGAACTCATCAACCTCGCGCAACTCCTTGACTCTACTTGTTCCCGCAGCTTCCATATCGAGATTCAACTGTCTCAACGCCCACCAAGCTCTATGCTCTAACTCCACCGGTAAGTGACACACCTTCCCAAACACCAACTTGTATGGCGACATATCGATTGGAGTTTTGAAAGCGGTTCGATAAGCCCAAAGTGCATCATCTAACTTTCTCGCTCAATCCGTTCTAGTAGCATTCACAGTCTTACTCAACACACTCTTTATTTCTCTGTTCGAGACTTCCACTTGCCTGCTTGTTTGTGGATGATATGTGGTGGACACCTTGTGGCGTACATCATACTTCTCTAACAACTTCGCGAAGGCTCGATTACAAAAGTGAGTGCATCCGTCACCGATTATTGCCCTTGGAGTGCCAAATCGGGTGAATATGTTCTTTCTCAAAAAACCAATTACCCCCTTTGCATCATTTGTAGGGAGTGTTGCAGCTTCCACCCATTTGGACACGTAGTCCACATCGACGAGTATGTATTTGTTGCCATATGAGCTGACGAAAGGCCCCATGAAGTCGATCCCCCATGCATCGAACACTTCTACCTCCTGAATTGGGTTTATCGGCATCTCTTGTCAACGGGAGATATTCTCGGTTCGTTGGCACTCATCACACCCCTTTATCCATAGATGTGCATCTTTGAACAGTGTTGGCCAGTAGAAGCCCGACTCCAAGACTTTCGCAGCTGTCCTTACTCTCTCGAAGTGCCCACCATATGGTGACGCGTGACATGCCTGAAAAATAGAAGATTGGTCTATCTCGGGGATACATCTCCGAATCATGTTATCAACACAAATCCTGAACAGATAAGGCTCATCTCAATAATACATGCGACAGTCACAAAAGAACTTTTTCTTTTGAACAAAGGAAAGGTCATAAGGAACAATACCGCTCGCCAGGTAATTTGCAATGTCTGCATACCATGGTGCTTCCTCGAGACTCATGGCTAGTAGTTGTTCATCTGGAAAATTTTCCAGAATCTCTTCTACCTCAACCTTCTTTTCAGCTCCTTCCAGCCTAGATAAATGATCAGCTACTTGGTTCTCCGTTCCCTTTCGGTCATGGATCTCCAAATCAAATTCTTGCTGCAGTAGCACCCATCAAATAAGGCGCGGTTTTGACTCCTTCTTCTTGATTAAGTACCTGAGAGAAGCATGGTCAGTGTAAACAATTACTTTCGAGCGTATCAGATATGACCTAAATTTGTCAAATGCGAACACCACCGCTAATATCTCCTTCTCGGTCACAGTGTAATTTAGTTGGGATCCACTCAGCGTTCTACTTACGTAGTATATTGGATGCATGATTTTATCTTTTCACTGCCCAAGAACCGCTCCCACAGCATTGTCACTCGCATCACACATCAGCTCAAATGGTTGCTCCTAGTCGGGTGCAACTATGAGGGGTGCTGTTACCAGTCTCTTCTTTAATTCCTCAAAAGCTACCTTGCAGTCATCAGAAAACACAAAAGGGTGATCTTTTTCAAGCAATTTACCCAAGGGGTTAGCAATTTTGGAAAAAACCTTTATAAATCTCCTATAGAAACCGGTGTGCCTAAGGAAACTTCTAATTGTTTTGACGGAAGTGGGTGGTGGAAGCTTTTCTATCACATCAACCTTTTCCCGATCCACATCAATACCTTCACTTGACACTAGGTGCCCCAAGACTATACCTTCCTGTACCATGAAATGACACTTTTCCCAGATGAGTACCAGATTAGTCTCGATACACCTTTTCAAAACTCTTCTCAAGTTCACAAGGCAATCATCGAATGAGTTCCCCACCACTGAGAAGTCATCCATGAAAACCTCCATTATCTCCTCTACCATATCTGTGAAGATGGCCATCATGCACCTTTGGAATGTGGCGGGTGCGGTGCATAGGCCAAACGGCATTTTCCGAAAGGCGTAGATATATAAGGGTAGGTGAATGACGTTTTCTCTCTATCCTCCGAGGCAATAGAAATCTTGATTATACCCCGAGTAGCCATCCAGAAAGCAGAAGTGTGACATCCCTGCTAATCTATCTAGCATCTGATCAATGAATGGCAGTGGGAAATGGTCCTTCCTGGTAGCCAAGTTCAACTTCCTGCAATCCATACAGATTCGCCAACTTGTGACTGTTCGTGTAGAGATCAATTCGTTCTTCTCATTTTTCACTACCATCATACCTCCCTTTTTTGGTACACACTGCACTGGGCTAACCCAGTTGCTGTCAGAGATGGGGAATATGATTCCCGCATCTAACCACTTGATCACTTCTTTCTTCACCACTTCTTTCATGTTGGGGTTCAGCCTTCTTTGATGTTATCTAGAAGGTTTGTGCCCATCTTCCAGTAAAATCCTATGTATATAGAAGGCCGGGCTGATCCCTTTATGTCTGCAATGGTCCACCCAATTGCAGTATTGCACTCAGTCAGTACCTGCAAAAGCTGTTCTGCCTGCACATCTAACAAACTAGATGAGATAATAACATGTAGAGTTGAGTTAGGTCCTAAGAATGCATACCTGAAATGAGATGGCAGTGGTTTTAGTTCCAACTTTGGTGGCTCTTCTATTGATAGCTTAGCTCGAGGAGTTTTTCTTTCCTCTAAGTGCAAGGGATCAAATTCGAGCTCCCTTCTCCAAAAACCTTGTCCTTCAAGAGCAAGTACCCACTCTGCTAAATCTTCACCATTAGCTTCATCTAAGTTCACAAGACAGGCTGCTAGAGGGTCTTTAATGTTCAATGCCTCATCTTCCTCCTCCAAAACTACATCCACCGCATCTATTAGAGAGAAATTAGCAAATTCACTGGGTCTCCGCATAGATTTCTGCACGTTGAATGTTATCTCTTCATCTTTTAATCTTATCTTGAGCTCTCCAGTTTCAGAATCAATTAAAGCTCTCCCAGTGGCCAAGAATGGTCTTCCCAAAATTATGGGAATTTCCTCGTCAACCCTACAGTCAAGGATGACAAAATCTGCTGGGAACACAAACTTCCCAACCTGTACCAATACATCATCTAGAATCCCAGAGGGCCTCTTCACTATTCGGTCAGCCAGCTTTAGTAACATAGACGTGGGTCTAGCTCTTCCAATGCCTAACCTTTTGTAGATAGCCAGGAGCATAAGGTTTATGCTTGCTCCCAGATCACACAGTGCCTTAGCAAATGCAAAGTTGCCTATTGTGCAAGGGATTGTGAAACTCCCCGGGTCAGACAGCTACTCAGCTATGGGTCTCATCACAACAGCACTGCAGGTCTGAGTCAGTGTAACCGTGGCCATGTCTTGAAAGTTGAACTTGCGGGACATCAAGTCCTTCATCATCTTCGCATAACCAGGTATCTCCTTTAAAGCATCAATCAATGGAATGTTTACCTGTATTTTCTTCAACATCTCCAATTTCTTGTACTGCTCATCTTTCTGATACTTGGCCAATCTCTGTGGGAATGGTGCTGGAGGTCGCTTCTTCCCTGTGATTTGATTTTTCTCTTGTTCAAGGACTGCTTCTACTGTCGGTTCTGTTGCAACCTCAGTCTCTTTCACAACCTCTTCTTCTTTGTTTGTGTTCTCTTGCGCATGCTGTATTGTCACCTCAGTTAACCTTGTTAAATCATCTATCTTAATGGGTACTAGCACCAGTGTCTCTATCGGTCTGCTTTCGCGAGCAATTTCTTGCTCCAGATCTAAGTCTCTACCATTTCGGAGACTCACTGCCATCAACTGCTTCGGGCCTTGCTCTTTTGGATCGATTTGGGTGTCTACAGGTAACGTCCCATCGGGACGATTGCTTAAGGCCATAGAAATCTGTCCTAATTGGATCTCAATATTCTTTATCACTGATTCATGTGAGTCTACTCTGTCAGTTAGTTTTCCAGTGGACCCAATCACTTGTTGCATCAAGTTTAGCAAACCCATCTTCGTGTCTCATCATCTGTTGTTGTTGCGGTTGTTGATAAGTCTGCTGCTGATTATGCTGGTTATAACCCTGTTGCCTTTGGTAAGGCACCATTTGACACTGTGGTCGCATAGCCCCAAGGTTATTGTTGTTGTTGTACTGCTGCTGAGCCAGTCTATATTGTTGATTCTGCTGACCCCAATTCTGACGGTCCCCCATAGTTGGCCACATAATTTATGTTCTCCTGATATTGTTGGTTATCACCTTCAGCACTCCACGAGCAGACATATGATTGATTAATGCATGATGTACATAAACCCCCATTAGTTGCATCAACTATGTGTACCTGCTACTTCTGGCCTGATTCATCAACCTTTTTGGTGAGGATGCTCATTTGTGTCAGTAGAGTGGCCATATTTTTAGCTATGGAGTTAGTTGGGTCTAATGCCACTGAGTGAACTACAGGAGTGATTGGAGCATTTCTTTTTGTCCATCCAGAGTTTTGTGCCATCTTGTCAAGTAGGATCTTGCTTTCTCTGAAAGTTTTGCTCAAAAATGCTCCACCTGCTGAAGCATCAACATTTGCCTTCAAGCTATCTGCCAAACCCATGTAAAATCTCTGCCCCAACATTTGCTCCGGAATACCATGATGTGGACATGTAACCAGCAGACCCTTGAATCTTTCCCACGTTTCTTGCAACGTCTCTGTTGGTTTCTGTCTAAAGCTCAATATCTCATCAATTTGCTGAGCAGTCTTATTGGGTGGGTGAAATTTGTTCACAAATTGCTTCACTAATTCCTCCCAAGTAGTGATGGAGTTTATGGGGAGTGAATCAAGCCAAGTCTGAGCCGCTCCTGTCACTGAGAATGGAAACAACAACAATCATATTGCTTCCGGTGTCACGTTACGTTGCCTCTGCGTGGCATAAATTGACAGGAAATTCTTCAGATGCTGTTGAGGATCTTCAACGTATGACCAAGAGAACAGTCCCTTGTTCTTTAATAAATGTAGCATGTTATTTGTGATTTGGAATGATTATGCTTGTATCTGAGGGACTACAATGGCAATTGCTAGGTTGTCAACGGTGGGTTATGCCCAATCATACAGTGCTGCTTCTGGCACAAGAGGTACCACACCCTGATTGTTTGGGTCATTCTCGTTGTTTCTGCTGTTTAGATGATCGTCTTCCATGTCTGGTTCAATTTGCTCTGATGAGTTCTGTTGTTGTTTGCACGATTCAATGCCTCGAAAACTTTCTCAGAATCTGATAATGCTTCAAACAACTCACTAGTTCTTGAGGAGTTTCTAGGCATGCACCTGTAACACCCAAGACTACAAACGTATGAATTTCAATGATAGTTTACATTGATGAACATTGACTACAGTAAGAATTTTTTCACTTCTTTTTAACTGCAATTAATAACACCGTTAATTCCCCGGCAACGGCGCCAAAATTTGATCACGCCCAACTATGCCTTATAAAAAGGACAAAGCGGTCACTGCAAATATATTCCAGTTAACAAGTCCGAAGTCGAATCCCATAGGGAATTAACCAATCAATCACAGCTATTGGACTCACAGAAATTCACGTATCAATCTTTGGAGATATTTGAGTAACAGATTGGATGATTATTAACTAAATATTACGTAATAAAAATGCAATAATTAAGAACTAACTATAAACGATTTGTAAGCAATAATGGGAATGATCTAAGGTTATGATTTCCCCTATTGTCGGGATCCTTTCCGCTATGTTTGCTATAAATTTGCCTAAGTCTTCTCTATCGATCATGAGCACTCTGACTGTCATAACTCTCTCACGAGTAATTACAACAGTATACTAGACATATTCTCCCGAATTACGCTAGCTAACTTTAAGTACAACTCACTTAGATCGCACCCAAGGTTTCGTTATCCCTAATCCCACCTTTAAACCCTTCGTATTGATCCCTCATATACGTTAGGAGTGATGATGTTCAACAACTACCTAAATATGCACTCTCTCCCATGTAATGCATACTAAATAGGACAGCTAATTGAGGGCCCTTCAATCAACATCAGTAAGCATATAGTTGAACAAATAGAGATAATACTACGGCAAATCTATATTAACATAACGAGAAAATCATCCTTCAACAGGTTCTATCAAAATCCTAGATTATGAGTTTAGCTACTCATACTCATAGTAACAATTTCCCAAATAATTTGCATAATTAATTTACAAGTAAAGATGAAGGAATGAAGAATTCGATGATAATCTCCTCCGAAAATTGTCCAAAACGTTTTCTCCCTTCCAAAATAGTCTCCCTAGGTCTCAGATGTGTCAAAAGTCCTCAAAATAGCATTTTTATATGTATTTATATCAAGTAGGGTCGGGCCCAGACGAAACTCCCTTTCCTGCGCGAAATAGGACTTGGCTCTGTAAAATTTGTACAGGCGCGCTGCACGCTGCGATGCACTGTGCGGTATGCTTGTGGGGAAGTTCAGAGAGCTGTTTCTGACAGACTGCTGGAAAATTCCAAAGACGCGGCGCCCTGTGCGGCGCGGCAGTGTAATTTTCTCATAGTGAAATTATTTCATCCTCTTTTGACATCCAGACTTGGTACACGACCTCCGAACACGATCCCGGCTTAATGTATTGGGCTTTTACTCAGACTTCAAAGCTCCAGATTGATCGATTTAGCTCCAAATTAACTTTTGAACTCGAGATCACTTCCTGCAAGGCATAAAACACGTACTAAGTATAATTCACTATCATTTAAGCTTAAGCACACGTAAAAGTACAGTAATTGGAATGTAATATTACGGCTAAATACGAGTTTCTAGCCTAACATCAGTTTCCGATTAATAATGTTTATTATCAAAAGTTAAATAGCAACGAAATGATCCTATTTCACCTTGTTCGTTATGTGTGACACATAAAATAAATTTCCCCCTTCTTACGTGTAAATTTTATTGACTACAACTCATCAAGACTTAGTATATATATGCGCATTCATAACTAGAGGGGCCGGAGCAAGGACACAAACCCAAAAAGAAGGGAAAAAGCATGTCTTAAAAGGTAGAGAGAAGATATATATATCAAGAGATTACTCAAACAACCGCTATTGCAAATATACTTTGGATATGAAAGATACAGTATATGATGCTATCAAGAGTCAAACTAAACGAGTTTATATATTAATTGGCTTAGGCCAAAAAGTCCTAGAGTTTGTCTCATATACGCGGAGCAAGCAACATCCATACGCAAATACATTATTGATGATAAATTATTGTGCATGACCTTTCAAAAGTAACACCCATACTTATTATTCTCTTGTTAATCTGTCACTATATAACTAATAAATGTCAAACCTTCAGTTCGTATTCAAGCCTGCTGCGCGCTTTATAAATTCATTTACTCATAGTACATTAATATGCATTTTTATATTCGGGGACATAAAAAGAATCAAAATAATTTAGTGTGTGAATTAAGCTAGAAGGATAGTAGGCACTGTATTGGTCAAAATTTGGACGATTTGATAACTGCAAATGAACATGATCGAGGATTAAGCCGACCACAGCACAATGGCGAGGAGTCGTCCTAAGAAGGATTAGTGCCTAGGTCAAGTAAAAATTGTACGGAAGTAAGGGTAGAATAAGTTTAGAATTGAAAGGAATATTCCATTGGATATTCTTTCTGCTATACTTTTTAGGGTTTCTTAGGAATATCCCCTATAAATAGGAAGAGATAAAGAACAAAATGGGGATCTCCACTTTTCTGATAAGAGCACATTGTAAAGGGTTGACTACAAAGAATATAGAAAAGCTTGTCTTATCCACTGATTACATTGTTCGATATACGCTTTTTATTTACAAGATCCAAAGATTCCTTGTCTATCTCCATTTTCTATTACTCCACGTTGTTGTTAGGAAGGAGAATCATCCAAGTCATCTAACATGTGGGTGATAGAATCCTTTTATTACATTTATTGCCATTATCCACATTTATTGCATGCTTTTATTATTACATTCATTGACAATCATTGAGCATTCGTAGTTGGTATAACATTTTCGGATTCGGCCCTGCATCATCAATAGATCTAAATCTGGTGGTTATTATAGTTAACTAGGATTCACCCTCTATTTTTTCGTTAATTTATTTTAAGAAAAGGTTTAGCACTTTTTTGGTAAAACAATTTGGCGCCGTCTGTGGGGAGGTTCAAGTTAAAATTTTAGTTTTTTCTAGATAAAAAAAAACCATAGCCATCTTTTTCTCGTTTGCACGAACTAACAATGGCAGGGAAAGGAGATGAAAGACTGAAAGCAGCAGTGGACGTCACTGCCAACCTCTTGAACACCATCGACGAGGTTGACAGAGAGGACGAGGAGAATGTGACGCCGAGCGCTACACCCAGGCGGAGCGACTCACCTCCCCCTCATGGAAGTGTAACCGCTTCACGCGAAAGGGGAGCCTCCACGTCCACAACTGAGGAAGTGCCACCAGCAGTGAAAAAATTACTGGAGGCGTGGTTGACAAGTACTCTAAACAACATACTCAAGAAACCTGTTCAAGGGGCGAGTACAAGCGCCGCACGAGCGGATACCACAGCAACCGCCAACGAACAACCTGCTCCTCTCCCAACGGGTAACACTCACACCACTGTTGATGCAAGTGATGACGCACTTGCGGACATTCTCAAGAAAATGAAAGAAATGGAGAACGAGAATAAATCGCTCCGCGACCAAATGAGGGAGCATCAAGACAGGATTGATAAGATACCAGGCGCACCAAAACTGCTACCAAAACGGGACATCGACCGGTTCGTCAAAAAACCGTACAGCGAGGAGGCAACCCCTCACGCCATACCCAAGACCTTCAAAATGCCACCATACTTGAAGATATACGACGACACAACAGACCCTAGAGATCACATTATTCATTACGTCACAGCAGTAAAAGGCAATGACCTCTCAAAAGAGCAGGTTAGGGCTGTGCATAATTTGGTAAACACCGGATTACCATACCAAAATCGAAAATTTTGGTATTTGGTATTCGATATTTTGGTATTCGGTATGGTATTTGGTTTAAGTTTAAAAAAATATTGGTATTAGGCATGATATTTGGTATTTTAAAATGAAATACCGAAATACCGATATCATACCGAAATATATATTATATTACACAATACGCATATTATTAGTTATAACATAAATATAAAAATCTAAAATTTTACTTTCCTTTTATTCTCTAAGTTCATCAATTAACTCTAAGTAAGTAACAAGACATTTCTAATGATCAAGTTTGTTCTTTTATGTACAGTTTTCACTCTCTAAGTTGATATTTGCTAGTTTTGGATAAAACTTTTGTCAACAAATATTTTTAGTTTTGTACTTTTGAGTACTTTAATTCAGAATATTACATTCTATGACTCTATGCACTAGTTAGTATTCAAACCGAGTAAACCGAAGTTACCAAACCGAATAAACCGAAACCTAAAGGAGAAAAACCGAACCATATCGAATTTAATTAGGTACCGTATTGGTACTACATTTTAAGAAACCGAATACCAAAAATACCGAACCGAAATGCCTATACAGTACCGTACCGACCGAGGAACACCCCTAGAGCAGGTACCATCAGTGTTGCTAAAGAAGCTCGGTGAAACCCTAATAGGGGGAGCCTTAACATGGTACTCACAATTACCAGCGCGTTCAATAACAACGTTCGAGGAAATGGCCGACAAGTTCGTCACCGCCCATGCCGGGGCCAAGAAGGCGAAGGCCAGGGTGAATGACATATTCGCCATCAGACAATCGCCTGGCGAGGGACTTAGGGACCTCCTCGAGCGGTTCAACAGAGTAAGAATGAGCTTGCCAAACATGTTAGAAGGGATGGCGGTGGCAGCTTTCCAGAATGGGCTGAACAGGAATGGGTCGAAGGCGACCAAAAAGTTGTTAAGTAGACTCATGAAATACCCGCCCACCACTTGGGAAGAAATTCACAATGCCTATTGCGCCGAGGTGAGAGCAGACGAGGATGACCTCAATGGTCCAACCTAACGACTAACGTCAGTCCAAACGGAGTCGAGGAAAGACCGCCATAATGACGGACGAGGAGACCATTCAGGTCCACGCCTTAATCGGGACAGGCCCCAACCATATGTCAAAACGGGCATCCCACCATCTCCTTGCCATATAGAAGGCCTTTCCAGGCCACATACAAGGACTCAACAAAGCGAAGAAGGTATGCCTCCGCTCTTACCTGCTCACAATTATTGTGTTTCCCCTTCAGAAATAGTGTACGCACTAGAGAAGATCGGTCCGAAGGTGAAGTGGCCACAAAAGATGAAGTCCAACCTAAGTACCAGAAAGTCGAATGTCCTCTGTGAGTTTCATCAGGAAAGGGGTCACAAGACCGAAGACTGCATAGCCCTACGGCAAGAAGTGGTGGAAATGCTTCACCAAGGACACCTAAGGGAGCTGATGAGTGACCCGGGAAAAGCCAACTTCGGCCGCAGACGAGAACAACACCAAGGCCCTCCAAAGCTACCCTTCCCCGCCCGTACCATCCAAATGATCATTGATGGAGGCGACGAAGCAGCAATAAATCACGTAAAATTCACCACCACACATAAACTAAAGCGGTCGATCACCCACGAACGGTACGATGACCTCAAAGGCAGTATCATCTTTGATAAGTCAGATACCCACAGTTTGACCTTTCCTCACTTTGACGCTCTTGTTATTACTTTACGTATTTCAGATATTGATGTAAAAAGAATAATGGTAGACGATGGAAACGGCGCATGTATTATCGAGTTCTCGCACAAATGAGACTCGAGAACAAGATAGTACCACGCTGCATAACGCTAACAGGTTTTAATAAAGCAGTTGAGCGAACCTCAGGAGAGATAACGCTGCCCGTTCTGGCCGGGGGCGTCACCCTAGAAACAATGTTTCATGTCATGAACCAGGACACAACTTACAACGCCATCATAGGGCGACCCTGGATACACGCCATGAGGTCCATCACGTCCAGCTTATATCAAGTAATCAAGTTTCCTACTCCGTGGGGGATATTCAGCATTTGAGGCGAACAACGCACAACTCAAGAATGCTACCGCATCGCCCAATATTGTACATACACTCGATAGCTATAGGGAATGGGCTCGGGAGCAAAGCAATTACCAAAGTTGGGGCCCGAACTCGACGAACAAAAAGACGTCATCAAGGATCCCGACTTCGTGGAAGCAATAGGGTCAACGATAGAAGACCTCGACGCCTTAAAACTAGACAACATCGACCACAACAAAAAGTCTTACATCGGCCATAAACTCTCAGAACCAGGTAAATTTCATAAATTTTTAATTGACAACGCCGATCTGTTCGCTTTCTCCCATGCAGATATGCTAGGTATCTTGAAAAACATTGTCACGCACAAGTTGAACGTCGATCCACTCTACCCGCCGGTACGACAAATAAGAAGAAAATTCAACGCCACAATCAACGAGGCCGTCCGTGATAAAGTGGATAAACTACTCGCCAACGGCTCCATCCAAGAGTCAAAAAACCCCAAATGGGTCGCCAACGTGGTCATGGTTAAAAAGAAAAACGGAAAGTGGTGGATGTGAGTGGATTTCACGGACCTAAGCAAGGCTTGCCCGAAAGACCCCTTCCCGTTGCCACACATCGATCAACTCATCGACGCAACGACAGGACACAAGTTGTTATGTTTCTTGGACACCTACTCAGGTTACAACCAAATCGTCATAGAGGAGGAGGACCATGAAAAGATCACTTTCATCACCCATCAGGGGACGTACTGTTACAGAGTCATGCCATTCGGGTTGAAGTACGCAGGGGCGACTTATCAAAGGCTGGTCACCAAGATGTTCAAGGACCAACTCGGCAAAACAATGGAATTGTACATAGAATGATATGTTGGTCAAATCAAAAAGGAAGGAAGACCACATCGACCATCTGAATGAAGCCTTCGATATACTAAGGCGATACGGCATGAAGCTGAACCCCGAAAAATGTGCCTTTGACGTAATCTCGGGCAAGTTCCTCGGCTTTTTGGTGTCACAAAGAGGGATTGAGGTCAACCCAGACCAGATCAAAGCATCGAGGGAATACCCGAAGTATTGACCAGCAAGAAACAGGTACAAAAACTGACCGACCGTATAGCTGCCCTATCGAGGTTCATCTCACAATCCTCTGACAGATGCCACAAATTCTTCAACGTGCTTAAAAAGGAAAACAGACTCCAGTGGAATTTAGAATGCATCAAGGCCTTAAGAGAACTAAAGGTATACTTGTCCTCGTCCCCGCTACTTGCAAAAGTAGAACCCGACGAGCGCCTCCTGATATACTTGGCCGTATCATAGGTCGCAGTAAGTGCAGTAGTGGTCTGTAAAAACAAAGGTACGTTATCTCCAATCTATTACATTAGCAAAACCCTGGTCGATGCCGAAACAAGGTACCCCCTTCTCGAAAAATTGTCCTTGGCATTAGTCATAGCTTTACGAAAGCTTACACCTTATTTTCAATATTACCCCATATCGGTGGTCACGACCTTCCCCCTAAGAAGCATCCTACATAAACCCGAGCTGTCGGGGAGACTAGCCAAATGGGCCATAGAATTGAGTGAGCACGATTTAATATACCAGCCGCGAACAGCGATAAAATCGCAGGTACTCGCCGATTTCATTGCCAAAATAATGCCTGAGGTCGAGCAGGAAACTTCTCGTACCTCTCCCAGGTTACCCGACCTATGGGTCCTATACACCGATGGCACTTCCAACGCATCAGGATTTGGACTGGGACTCATACTCGAGGTCCCAACGGGCGAGGTCATCCGCCAGTCCATACGGTGCCCCGATATGACTAACAATGAGGCCGAGTACGAGGTCGTAACAGCAGGACTAAAGCTAGCTCTCAAGTACGGAGCACGACGAGTGTCCTCCGATGTGACTCACAACTCATTGTCAACCAAGTCATAGGGACTTTCCAATCAAAGAGCAGAGTCTATAAAAGTACCAGGCAGAAATTCATAAACTACTGTCGGAATTCGACGAATGTCAACTCGACCAGATACCTCGAGCACAAAACATCGAGGCATATGGCCTCGCCAAGTTAGCAGCAACCACCAAAAACATTAGAAAAGGAAACTTGGTTACCCTGCTCCACTCGTCAATAGACCAACTTGAGTTATACTCTGTAAATTTAACTTGGGACTGGCACAATCGTATTATAACATATTTACAGGAGGGAGTACTCCTATCAGACAAAAAAAATCCAAAAAGCTTTGAATGCAGGCGGCCAGATACAACATCATAAACCACGACCTATACAAAAGAACGTTTGGCGGTCCTTTGGTGAAATGCCTAGGGCCAAACCAAACAAGACGCATCCTCGAGCAAGTACATGGAGGCCACTGCGGTGCCCATACCAGCAATCGAGCCCTCGCCAGATGCCTCATACGAGCAGGCTATTATTGGCCCACCATGAAGAAGGAGGCCGCCGACTTCATCAAGAAATGCAAGCACTGCCAGAAATACACTCCTATGATACACCAAGCGGGCGAGCACCTCCACTCGTTTACATCACCATGGCCATTCATCAAATGGGGAATGCACATCGTGGGACCACTCCCAGGGGGACGAGGTAATGTACGTTTCCTTTTGGTTTTAACTAACTACTTTTCTAAATGGGTAGAAGTAGGTGCATTCACCCAAATACGCGAACAGGAAGCTATCACATTCATATGGAGCAACATCATATGCCGCTTCGGCATCCCCAAAGAAATCAGCTGTCACAACGGACCCCAATTCACCGAAAAAAAGACCGCCAAATTCTTCGAGAAATGGCACATCAAGCAAATAATCTCCATGCCATATCACCCTGTAGGCAACGGCCAAGCCGAGTCCTCCAACAAAATAATACTAAACATCTTGAAGAAGAAGCTTGAGGACGCCAAGGTACTGTGGCCGGAATTGCTACCAGAAGTGCTATGGGCATACCACACCACGCCAAAAACAAGCACAGGAGAAACGCCATATTCACTAGTCTATGGGACTGACGCAATGATACCAGTCGAGGTCGGGGAACCAAGTTTGAGATACTCCAATGAGAGCGGACCAAGCAATGACGAGAACAGGAGACAAGACCTCGACGAAACGGAGGAGCGAAGAGACATGGCTTACATAAGAATGATAGCCCAAAAACAGCAAGCATAACGGTATTACAACAAAAAGGCCAAAGTACGACCACTCAAAGTCGGGGACTATGTACTCAAAGCCAAAACAGAGGCGAGCAAAGACCCAAGAGAAGGTAAACTAGGAACCAATTGGGACGGGCCATACAAAATCACAGCAGCAGCAAACAAAGGATCACTCCAACTAGAAACAATGGAGGGAAAGCTGCTACCAAACAATTGAAACGTTGCCCACCTCAAATACTTCAACTTCTGAGAACGGACGCCCTCCAGGTCGTACTCTTTTTCCCTCACCCGAGTTTTATCCCAATTGGGTTTTATCGGGGAGGTTTTTAATGAGGCGATGAAGGGGACGTCTCGAAGTTCAAGTATAATTCATCGTCCCGCCTATCGACTACTTCTCCAGGCCGAACGATGAAGGGACTAGGTAGACTGGAACTTCTCAAATGTATGTATGGAACAAACAGAAACATGTAATATTCTCCAATGAATGAAATAAACAAAGCAGCATGCAGCATGTTTGCATAACTCTACCAAGTCATTTTACATTCTACATTCGACCTCGCTCGAATTACTTTACATTCGATCTCGCTCTAATTACTCAACATTCGACCTCGCTTGAATTATTTTACATTCGACCTCGCTCGAATTACTTTACATTAAACCTTGCTCTAATTACTCGACATTCGACCTCGCTCGAATTACTTCACATTCGACCTCGCTCGAATTACTCGACATTCGAACTCGCTCGAATTATTTGATTTTTGACCTCATCAAACCTCGACCTCATTCGAGCTAATTAATACTCGGCCTCAAGTCAGTCTATGTTCAACTTTGCCAAAATCAACATCACATACAAACGATCGAAAAATCAGGGAATATCCCACATAGCATCCAAAAAAAAAGAAGAGAACGGAAATCCAGAAATACATAGCAAAAAGGCAATTGTTCCATTTCAATTGTCAGATTACAATACTTTTTACAAAGGGCTCAAGGACGCCCTCACAAAAATAGCAAAGCAAAAAAAAACTAAGTACAAAAGCTTCATGCCACATCACCCCATCAGCATACTCATCATCATGCCAAGGATCAAAGGCAAGCCCATCCGTGGCGTTGTCATCATCATCCCCACCGGCTGTACCAGGGTCCTAACCATAAGCTTCACGGGCTGCACGTGCCTTGACACGAACGCCCTCAAGCTCTGCCTTAGAAACCTACCCGGCAGTCTTCAAAGACTTGTACGCGTCAAGTTGAGCCTCGGCATAGACCCACATCTCATACAACTCCCGCGACTGATAACTAGGGATTCTAGTTCATTTTACACTCTTTTTTACTTGAGTTTTGATTAAAAATGTATACAAAATAGTCCCAAAGGCTTACATGTCGTACTTGTTTGCAGGGTTTGGTCAAAAAGGTGACAATTAGTCAAAACTAGCTCAAAAAGGAGTAAAACATGCACAAGTACCAAGGACAAGTCCAAGAACAGTTGAAACAGATCCACTTTGGCCACAATCTATTTTGTGCGATCCGCAGTGATGCGATTCAGAGAGGTGCAGTTTTAGGTAACTCAAGCACTGCGGCCGCAAACCATTTTATGCGGTCTGCGGAGATGAAATTCAGAGAGTTATGAAAAAAGGAGATTGAAGCCAGCGCGGTCCGCAAGTCATTTTGTGCGGACCGCATTGAAGCCACCGCGGCCGCGGTGCATTTTATGCGGCCCGCGGTGGCCAGATTCAGAGAATACAGAATCAAGCCAAAAAGCCTCAACGCGGTCCGCGGTGCATTTTGTGCGGACCGCATTACCTCATCAGGGGTATTTTTGTCCAAAAAATTTGGCCTAGTATAAATACTTTCTTTTCACATTTTTAGGTCATCTTTTGTAATCGGACTTTAAGGAGAGCACGTGAACGACTATGTTGTTCTATTTTGAGTAATTTGTAGCTACATTTACGCTGAATCTTCATTATCTTAGTTTGTAATTAAATATTAGGGGTTATTCTTCATCTAATTCCTTGTTTTCTTCCATTATTATGAGTAGCTAGACCTATTAGCTAGGGTTGTGGCTCAACCCTAGTGTGGGTATTTGATGGGACTTGTGTTTTTATGCTTAGATGTTTATGGGTGGTTGATATTTGGACTGATTTGTGTTTTGTATGTTGGATTAGTGGTTGCAAACACTAATTTGTGCCTAAGTGGCTTGGGCTCTTCTTGAGAAAGAGAGCTTAAGTCTAGGAAATCAGTCCAACAAGAAATTGGGGTGTACTCAAGAGATTGATAGACCCAATTAAAGGGTTAAATCTAGAGATAGTAATACCCGACTTGAGCCTACATTTCTTGCTTAATTTCGACACCCAATTGGTCTTGAGAAAGTCAATTCGGGCAAAGTCACTCAAGCTACCGAGAGGTATAGAGTGAGTAGTGTCGTGCAAATGGCTATATCGCGATCCCAAACATAACATCTTTGCCTTAGACTAGGGAACCCGTCAAGTATTCACCTAGGGGAAAGTCATTTTCCTAGTGCCTCGTTACCTATTAGACAACCCTTTAGCAAGTATTCTTAGTTAAATTTAGCATCTTATAGTATAAAAAAATATAAGTAATCAAATGATTGGAAGCGTAATTAAGAGCATTACACATTGCTAGTTTAGATAGGAATCCAACTCCCAACTCTAGCTCCCTGTGGATTCGATCCCGACCTATTCAGGTAAAAGCTGCATCAACCGCTCTTGCCGCTCTATAGTGGTGAAAGGTTGGCACCGATCACTTTTTGGCGCTGTTGCCGGGGAGCTAACGGTTTTGCTATCTATCTAAATAGTTTTGTGTATTGTTTTTCTTTCCTTCTGTGATACTAATCTTTTTGGTGACGCCAATCCAGGTACAAAATGGCGGCAAACAACAACAATGACCCTCATGGAAATGTGATCCCGGGGGAGGAGGTTGATGACATCAGTGAGGATGAGGTGCCTCTTGTACCTCAAGGACAACAGAGAGGCCGCCAGGCCAATGCTAATGCCAATGACAATATTCCAGATCCTCCCCCACCACCTCCAACAGTGGCCCCTCGGGTGCTTCCCAATCAAGGATATGCCAGTGCAATTGTCCCGCCCCGGATCAGGGCGGGAAATCTCCAAATTACCAATGTGATGCTGACCTTGCTGGAGCAACGAGGATATTTCACGGGTGCTCCCGATCAAAATGCTTACAAGCACCTCAAGGGCTTTGTTGATACATGTTGGGGGAGCAAGCAAACCAACGTGTCTGAGGATGCCTTGCGGTTGAGACTATTCCCTTTCTCTCTTCGGGGGAAGGCACTAGACTGCCATTCCATCCATACTCGGGATGAGTTGGCGGATAAATTTATTGCAAAGTTTTTCTCACCGGGGCACATGGCAACTTTGAGGGATGAAATCTTAGCTTTCAAACAAGAGCCCAACGAACCACTACATGAAATTTGGGAGCGATACCGGACCATGGTTAAGGAATGCCCTAACAATGATATGACTGAGGCAATGATACAACAGACATTCTACCGAGGCATTAACACAACAAACCAGTGCATAGTGAACCAATTAGCTGAGGGAAACTTCACGAACACGCCATATGATCAAGCTTGTGAGATTTTGGATAAGATGGCGGACACTTCTTCCGCTTGGCAAAGTAGAGCAAATGTGCCACAAGGTGACCCCACGATCATTCATTTGCACAAAGAGCTCCATGATCATGGGCAGGCAATAGCAGAATCGACAACAACTATGAACCAGCTAGCAAAGGCCCAGTTACAACAGGTTCAAGCTCCACGACAAGTGAATGGTATGGAGGGTGTAACCATGTTAGTGAACAAAAGATGACAAAGAGGGCAACAGAACCAAGGGAATTCGGATCAATACAACCAAGATAGTGGTAGGTTCCAAGATGATGAGTATTAAGAGCAGAATGAAAAAGTGCAATACGTGAACAATTATCAAGGCCAAAGGTGCAATTCTTCCAACCAACAACAACAATGGGGATCCCAAGGCAATTGGGGTAATCAACAACAAGGGAACAAAATTGGGGTAATCAACAACAAGGCAACAATAATTGAGGCAACAACAATCAAAATCCTAATTGGGGTAACCAGAACAACAATCAGAACAATCAAGGAAACTGGGGTAACAACAACAGCAACTGGGGTGGAAACAATAACCAGGGTGGTTGGAACAATAATAATCAGGTAAATCGGGGGCAAGGCTTTCAAAGGCCCCCAATGTATCAGCAACCGAGCAATCGACCTTTATTTCCATCCCAAGGGCCTAGTTCATACAACAATGACATGGGGAGAATTGAAATGATGTTTGAACAGATGATGAAAAAGAATGCTGACTCAGATGCTCAGTCGGCATCCCACAATACTTCAATCAAAAAGTTGGAGGTTCAGCTAGGCCAAATCTCACAGTCCCTGAGTACTCGCCCTAAGGGAGCTCTACCTAGTGATACGGTAGTCAACCCGAAGGGTGGGAACCATACCAGGCAAGAAATGGCAGTAATTACAAGAAGTCGACAAGGCAGTGATGTGAATGCCTCCAAACAAAAAGAAATTTTGAGTCATGAAGTTGAGTTGCAAGAAGATGAGATCCCTTTGGTGGTTAAGAATGTGATTGATGAGAACGTGAATAAAGAAGTGAGGATTGATAACAAAGATACCGAGGTGGAAACTCAGAATGACGTGAACCCGTCTAGGGAACACATAATAGACATGCCGGAAGCGGTTGTGCCTAAAGCCAAGGCTCCTTTGCCAAGGCCACCTCCACCTTATCCTCAAAGGCTCGCGAAGCAGAAAAATGAGAACCAGTTTAACAAATTCATTGACATGATGAAGAGCTTATCCATTAATGTGCCTTTAGTGGAGGCTTTGGAGCAAATGCCTAGCTACGCTAAATTCATGAAAGATTTGGCGACGAAGAAAAGATCCATGGACTGTGAAACTGTCAAGATGACCCACCAAGTTAGTGCTATAGTGCATTCAATGGCTCCGAAGTTGGAGGATCCCGGTGCTTTCACCATCCCTTGCACTTTTGGAAGTGCAAACTTTGCTAAAGCTCTATGTGATTTGGGGGCGAGTATCAACTTGATGCCCTACTCAGTTTTCAAGACTTTGGGTATTGGACAGCCGAGGCCGACTTCCATGAGGCTGCAAATGGTAGATAGATCGATGAAGAGGCCTTTGGGTATAATAGATGATGTTCTCATCCGGGTGGACAAATTCATCTTGCCAGCTGATTTTGTTATTCTCGATTGTGAGGTTGATTTTGAGGTACTTATAATTTTGGGAAGACCTTTCCTTGCTACTGGGAAGGCCTTAGTTGATGTGGAAGTAGGGGAACTCACTTTCCGAGTGGGTGATGAAAAAGTGGTCTTTCATGTGTGTAAGTCAATGAAGCAGCCCAACTGTACTGAAGTGTGCTCATTTGTGGATCTTGTCACGGCAGTGATAATTGATGATACTAGTGCCATGATCAATGTGGAGGACCCTCTAGAGGCAATTTTGTTGAATCTTGATGTAAATGAGGATGAAGGCTGTGTGGATTATGTCAATGCTTTACATGGAATGGGCTCGTACTCTTATGAGCCTCGGAAGCTATCCTTGGATCTTGAGAATAGGAAGACTCCACCAACAAAGCCCTCAATCGAGGAACCTCCAGTGTTGGAGTTGAAGCTGTTGCCTCCACACCTCAGGTATGAATTCTTAGGCCCTAGTTCAACTTTGCCAGTTATTCTTTCCTCTTGTCTTACTAACATGCAGGTAGATGCCACATTGGCTGTGCTCCAAAAGCGGAAGAAGGCAATTGGATGGACTTTAGCTGATATTCGAGGAATAAGCCCCGCATTTTGTATGCACAAGATTGTTCTTGAAGATGATGCAAAACCCTCGTTGGAACATCAAAGGAGGTTGAACGAGGCAATGCAAGAAGTTGTGAAAAAGGAGGTGATCAAGTGGTTAGATGCCGGGGTTATGTACCCCATCTCTGATAGCTCTTGGACGTCGCCGGTGCAATGTGTGCTGAAGAAGGGTGGCATGACCGTGGTGACCAATGCGCAAAATGTACTAATTCCTACCCGGACAGTCACCGGATGGAGGGTGTGCATGGACTACCACAAGCTGAACAAAGTGACCCGCAAGGATCACTTTCCATTGCCTTTCCTTGACCAGATGCTTGATCGACTTACTGTGCGTGCCTTCTATTGTTTCTTGGATGGGTATTCTGCTCCGGAAGATCAGGAGAAGACCACTTTCACTTGTCCATATGGCACCTTTGCCTTTTCTAGGATGCCTTTTGGGTTGTGTAATGCACCCGCTACATTCCAGCGGTGTATGATGGCCATTTTCACCGACATGGTGGAAGATATTTTGGAGGTGTTCATGGACGACTTTATTGTGGTGGGAGACTCATTTGATGAATGCTTGAAGAATCTTGATAGGGTGTTGACCCGGTGTGAAGAAACCAATCTTGTGCTCAATTGGGAAAAATGCCACTTCATGGTTGAGGAGGGCATAGTCCTTGGTCATAAAATTTCAAAACATGGCATAGAAGTGGACAAAGCTAAAATAGAGGTGATTTCAAGGCTTCTCCCCCCACTTCTGTCAAGGGGGTTAGAAGTTTTCTTGGGCATGCGGGGTTCTATAGGAGATTTATCAAGGATTTTTCGAAGGTAGTGAATCCTTTGTGCAAGCTATTAGAAAAGGATGCCAAGTTCGTGTTCGATGAGGGATGTATGCAAGTATTTGAACTTCTCAAGCACAAGTTGACCACCACTCCTATTATTACCACACCAAATTGGAGCTTGCCTTTCGAGCTCATGTGCGACGCGAGTGAT